>NC_139627.1:37986703-38196703 GCF_964638095.1 Poromitra crassiceps | reverse complement strand
CAGCAGGGGCTTGCGGTAGTCTGGCCCGCGCTTGTTGTACACAGTCAGAGTGCTGTAGCGGTCGTAGGAGAGGATCACCAGAGAGACGAGTGACACAATACCTGAGAGAGAGAGAGAGAGAGAGAGAGAGAGAGAGAGAAGACATTGACATTTTATTTAGATGGCGAAAACCATTTTTTCCTTACGAAATAAAACAGTGATTTCTTCTTTTACATTCATCTCTTGAGGGGTGGAATTGTTTCGATGAGTTCTATGAGACTATGGCGACAATGACGACGATGAGGAGACACGGTAGGAATGACCGCTGCCAGTTAAGCGGGCGAGGCAATGAGGGATGTAAGTCTTATCATATTATCACAAAAACATCACAACTCCACGCATGAAAGTAAAACTCACTACTGCATATTATTGCAGTGATACAAGTTATAGATTGTACTTCTAGTTCCAAAACAGTAAAAGTCTAATCATGTTCTGCGACTTATAAAACTGAACAATAATCATCAGGTAACACGTCCCCGCAAAAATGCTGTCTGGAATGAACCCTTTATTGCTTTTGTTGAAGGGAGGGAACAGAGAGGACAGACAGTCACATTCAGTTGAGTTATTCCAGCTGTTTCACCATTTAAACTGCACATTACACTTTTCTTTTAAAGTTGATGCAGAATGACATGTCTCCAGTGTGGTGAACCTGATAGCAGCATAAACAATGCATTATTTTCACAACTCGTCACAGTATGTCATTTTCAGAGGAAAATATCAGTCACTCAGTCAGTGCTGATCTACTTTGTTCTCAGACAGAGCTAGTCATTTCACTCATGCACAGATCTGCAATACGCCTGTCAGAATTTGCCATTTACTGTAAACCTCAACCTTGGAAATGGCTTGTATATCTTTCAATAAAACAGCAGTACATTTGCAATGCAATATTTTGCACCGCTTGAGTCCCACAACCGCACCGCCAGGTAGGTGGACACCAAACAGATGATTGATTTTTATTCCTTGTCACACCAGACAGTCCCTTGGTACAGAATCTGGCCACGAGAGATCCTTGTTTCTATGGTTACAACATAGACAGTCACCATACAGTACACAGTCTGATGGATTTAGATACTGAAATTGAATGTCAAGAAAAAAGATGTTGGTTAAGATGGTTGGAAATGGACAAAGGAGATGAAACCTTTTCTTGAGTGTATAAGTCTTCTAACATAAAATTGACCACAGTTGCCCCATAGTACACAATTGCTGTAGCATTGGTGGTCAAGGAATTCAGTGTTGCTTTTAATTGGTTTGACATTTTTGACTGAAGAAAAAAATGAAATGCAGGAATATTTAAGTTATTCAACATTGTATGGATTTCTGAACTGTATCATGGAGGCTGGGGAGAATAGTGCTGAATATGAGTGCATGGTCGAGACAGGACCTGCCTATCAGGATGCAGAGCCTCACTCCCAGGACTATTCATGTATTCTGGAACTCTGCTCTCTGGGGTTACTGGGGATTATCTGTGCTGCGAATTAGAAAGAGCCGCCCTGAGTACAGACTCTCCAAACAAAGACTTAAGTTCTTTCCACAGTCATTATCTGAATTATGCTCTCAAGGCTACATTATATAAAGTTGGTACATTTGTGGCCCTGAAGTGCAAAACAACGACATTAACCAAAACACAACCACATTAACCAAAACACAACACATTAACCAAAGCACAACCACATTAACCACAACACAACACATTAACCACAACACAACACATTAACCACAACACAACACATTAACCACAACACAACACATTAACCACAACACAACACATTAACCAAAACACAACACATTAACCAAAGCACAACCACATTAACCACAACACAACACATTAACCACAACACAACACATTAACCACAACACAACACATTAACCACAACACAACACATTAACCACAACACAACACATTAACCACAACACAACACATTAACCACAACACAACACATTAACCACAACACAACACATTAACCACAACACAACACATTAACCAAAACACAACCACATTAACCAAAACACAACCACATTAACCAAAACACAACCACATTAACCAAACCACAACGACATTAACCAAACTTTTTTTTTTAAACCTTTTTTTTTTTTTTCTTAAACCAATTTTTTTTTTTTTTTTTTTTAACCAAACTTTTTTTTTTTTTTAACCCAATTTTTTTTTTTTTTTTTTTAACCTTTTTTTTTTTAACCTTTTTTTTTAACCAAACTTTTTTTTTTTACTTTTTTTTTTTTTTTTTACAATTTATTTAGACTTTTCATTTACAACTGTAAGGCAATCATCACAAGTGTATACAACTTCGACAAGCATGAACAGACACATGGCAGCACATTCACACATAATACAGGACAGACAGGGGGAAACACAAAAATTAAAATACAATTTAAAATAAAAAAAACATAAGATGGCTAGAGACTTATTAAAGATAAATAGAGGTCTTTGGCAAAATTCGATTTAATTAATTTCAGGGACTTCATGTAGAGTTGGGTTTCATTAAAGTAGCAGGTAAAGATGGGTGGAGTTTTGATAAATTTGGCCTTATGAATAAAGAATTTAGCTAAGAGTAGTAACACATTGATCATTAGGTCCAATTTTTTGTCTTGTTTATTTGCTTATTCGTTTCCTACTGCTCATGTCGTCCTAGCAGGAGCTCATTTAGAGGCAACGCTGGTAGCTAGAGGGGCTCTCTGGCTCCCATTATTAGTGAACGTGGGTTAGTGCCGGCCCATAGTTTGGAGTGGTCCTGTTTAAATTGTGTGCAGTGGTTTGCTGTGCTCCTTGTTGATGGCCCTACATTTTTATACTGTTCTATAGTGTGCAGTGGGTTGCCGTGCTTTTTACTGTGTGCAGTGTTCTGATAGGCTGTCTGTGCCATCCTGATCCACGTGCAGTACTGGCTATTGGGAGGAAGGGAGGCCGCTGGGCTTACTGGGAGTTGACCTCTGGGTGGGGACTTTTGCTGGGGTGTTTTAATGAATTAGTGTCTTAATAAAATCTATATGATTGTACCGTTATCTGTTTCCAGTTGCATTCTCTTCATCTGACACCGGACCAGACCGGGAAAAAAAAGGTGGTGGCAGCATTACGCTATCTTTACAAACTTAACAAACCAGGTTTATTACAATAGTATTGTTTTTGGTGTAATATTAGAAGACAAAAAATTGGACCTAATGATCAATGTGTTACTAATCTTAGCTAAATTCTTTATTCATAAGGCCAAATTTATCAAAACTCCACGCATCTTTACCTGCTACTTTAATGAAACCCAACTCTACATGAAGTCCCTGAAATTAATTAAATCGAATTTTGCCAAAGACCTCTATTTATCTTTAATAAGTCTCTAGCCATCTTATGTTTTTTTTATTTTAAATTGTATTTTAATTTTTTAATTTTTGTGTTTCCCCCTGTCTGTCCTGTATTATGTGTGAATGTGCTGCCATGTGTCTGTTCATGCTTGTCGAAGTTGTATACACTTGTGATGATTGCCTTACAGTTGTAAATGAAAAGTCTAAATTAATTGTAAAAAAAAAAAAAAAAAGTAAAAAAAAAAAGTTTGGTTAAAAAAAAAAAAATTGGTAAAAAAAAAAAAAAAAAGTTTGGTAAAAAAAAAAAAAAAAAAAAAAATTGGTTTAAGAAAAAAAAAAAAAAGGTTTAAAAAAAAAGAAGTTTGGTTAATGTCGTTGTGGTTTGGTTAATGTCGTTGTGTTTTGGTTAATGTGGTTGTGTTTTGGTTAATGTGGTTGTGTTGTGGTTAATGTGTTGTGTTGTGGTTAATGTGTTGTGTTGTGGTTAATGTGTTGTGTTGTGGTTAATGTGTTGTGTTGTGGTTAATGTGTTGTGTTGTGGTTAATGTGTTGTGTTGTGGTTAATGTGTTGTGTTGTGGTTAATGTGGTTGTGCTTTGGTTAATGTGTTGTGTTTTGGTTAATGTGTTGTGTTGTGGTTAATGTGTTGTGTTGTGGTTAATGTGTTGTGTTGTGGTTAATGTGTTGTGTTGTGGTTAATGTGTTGTGTTGTGGTTAATGTGGTTGTGCTTTGGTTAATGTGTTGTGTTTTGGTTAATGTGGTTGTGTTTTGGTTAATGTCGTTGTTTTGCACTTCAGGGCCACCGTACAAAGGCCTTGGACTTCTTACTATCAATATACAGTATTACAGTGCAGTGCCTGTTCACCTCCCTCCCCTTCACACACACACGCACACATTGCACTCCATCAGGTCCCCCTAAGCACACTCCCCAAGTTTGAGGTCAATCCGACGACCGGTTCTCGAGATACGCGAATGTCAGATATACAGACAGTCCTGGAAGTATAGATTGTCTGTGAGAATCATGTTGTTATCCCTTAAACTTATAGACGACTACTGGATGAATAGGTATTGTCACTGAAAACTGTTATTGTATTTTTATCCTTTGTCATCAGCTGTGCTTTCAGAGGCTCCAAGAGTGAGAGAGCTCAGACAAAAGAACAATATGGCAGAACAGTGATGCCTTAATAGCTGACAGAGGGAGACGTACCCTGCTGATGATGTCGCATCTCAAGCCATGATAAAGCAAGCTCAGTGATTTATTACACAATAGAAAGATTGGAATGGTCTGCTACTGTATAGCTGCTTATTATAGTGACAGGGCTATTCAACTAAATTGTCCAGGGGGCCACATTGTCAGAAACCTAAGGGGCCGGGGGCCGGACCGTTCCCCGAGCTATTAATCCCATTATATGTACACTTGACACAACGTGCCATCACATTTTCAAAACTTGTATTTCAATACATTGCAAAAGTAGCTTAATTTTCATTTAAAAGTGCTTAATTTCTGTGCAACAAAAGCTGTGTTAAAGCCCCAAAAGTAAACACATTTGAAACAAATCAAAGTATTCTACAACACATGTCAGCCATTTGACATATAATTTGGTCAATTCTGACATCTCTTAGCTACACCACAGCATTGTAAACATTTATAGTGCATCAGGAAAGGAAAACAACTGTAACATTCTTTCTTGTTTAGAACCTAGCACAGTATTAAATACTGAAGACAGGAAAACTACTGTAAACATTTTAACCATATTTCGTGTTTAGAAACTACAGTAGCTACCTACATCACACATCTCCTGAAAAACCATTTATAATGCATCTTTCTAGATTAGCCACATCACAGCATCTCCTGAAAAACATTTATAGTGGATCTGACTTGTTTAGCTCACTTTAGCTAGATCCCATCTGAAAAACAACCAGTCGGGTGTAATAAGTAAATGAGGTTTAATTGTTTTTTTGTTTTTTTTAACTCACCCGCGAGGCGGGCAGACTTGATTGGCGGGCCGGAACCCGTTGAATAGCCCTGGTGTAGAATGTTGCAGCATCTTTTCAGCAGTGATGAGTCAAATTCAATTCATTGGGCTACTCAGTGTTAAATTATTTAAGATGTGTGATGATCTTGGTTCAGGTCATTTCTAGTATGACAAAATGTTCTTTCTTGGCATTGGGATGCTTGTCAAAAAGTATCAATAATTCTCACTCAGACAAGACAGCAACTCCCAAAGACAGACTGCAACATCTTTAGTTCAAATTAGCTAAGTGGGTGGTGTCTGTCTGTGGTGGTTGTGGTGGTGGTGTCAGTCACGATTATGATGTCACCAGTGATATCATCAGTGATGTCACTTGAGCAATTGTGATGTAATCAGTGATGTCACTCGAGCAATTGTGATGTAATCAGTGATGTCACTCGAGCAATTGTGATGACATTAGTGATGTCACTTGAGCAATTGTCTCTTAAAATAGCTCTCTTTATTGTTAAAACTAATGTGTTTTGTTAGTTCAGGTGTTTGGTTGTCTTGACGCAGAGTTGGGTAGACACAATGTACTCTGTGTAAACCGCAACAGAATACCACATTCCCATGTCTTTTTCTTTTCTTTTTTACAATGGCTTTTTGTAATTGGTTAGTTTCAGACACCCCCCCCCCCCCCTGCAAAGGTGCACCAGAGGGAATAGAACATGATGGAAAAGGGAAATTGTGATTTAACAGAGGAAAATGGATGAGAGCAGAGATGCAGAAGTGAAAACGGGTTGAGCAGAAACAGAAGCTCCAAGTGAGTCTACTCGTCCACTTCCATTTCTCTCTGCCAGTGTGATGGTTAAAATTATCACAACAGGAAATGAGCATCTAGGGCTCATTAATAATCCTAATGACAATCTAATTTGACATTCAGTGGCATTACAATATACTGTATTCCTAGTGTCTTGATGTTTCAAGGTCACAAGCTGGGGCTGCATGCAAATCGGAATGGCGGGGGGATCACCATTGATTTATCATCAGTATATAAAAGGGAGCTAGGACTCTGTCTTATTGTCTATTGGGTTGAGGTTGGCTGTTGGCAGGCCATTCCATTCTCTACTCTCTAATTCTGGAGGTATGGTAATAACCCTGGCTCTGTGGGGGCGACTGTTGTCTGGAGGTATGATAACCCTGGCTTTGTGGGGGCGAGTGTTGTCTGGAGGTAGTGATAATAACCCTGGCTCTGTGAGGTAGTAATAATAACCCTGGCTCTGTGAGGTAGTGATAATAACCCTGGCTCTGTGAGGTAGTGATAATAACCCTGGCTCTGTGAGGTAGTGATAATAATCCTGGCTCTGTGAGGTAGTAATAATAACCCTGGCTCTGTGAGGTAGTGATAATAACCCTGGCTCTGTGGGGGCGAGTATTGTCATCTTGGTGGATGGAGTTAGGTCCCAGATTGTGGAGATATGGGATCGCCACTGGCTGCAGAATCTCGTCCCGATATCTTACTGCATTGAGATAGCCTTCAATGGTGACAAGCCTTGTTTTGCCAGCGATGGAGATGCGCCACCTCACCATGATACTGCCCCCCACCAAAAGCGGTTACTCGATCGATGCAACAATCAGCATAGCATTCTGCCATAACGTCCTGCAAACCTTGCCTGCAAATCTCTGGAAGACAACCTACAGTTCCTCAGTGCTGTAGGGTGATTAACCGCTCTTCATGGGGTGTTGTCTTTTTGGGACACCCATTTCACGCCCATAGCCGGAAGACTCGGAGCGAGGTTTTTCCATCCAGGCTAACAGTCAGTAGCCTATCCATGGACCTCAGCCCAACATAAATGTTTTATGTCTGTGCTCCCGACTGAGATCTGCGTGCTGTGACAGAGTCGCCCACACAAACGGTGGTCTCGGTATATCTTAATTTGTTTACTGAGCGGAGATCGATGTAGCGTAACGTTAGTTATCTCTCCCTTGCATTGGCGTGCATACGTTACAGCTAACGGTAAATGATGACAGAGACCAGAAGCAACTCAACCAAACAATCTAAAAAACTAAAGTCTAAAGTCATCAGTATGAGTATGAGAGCATTTCAAATACATAAAGGAAGAGCAGGGAGTTGTTCAAGATGACAATCTGCAAAACCTGCCGAAAACCAGTTGCAGTTCACAGCTTTACATGCTCAACTACTGAAGGCAGAATGCACTAAGTAACTGAGCAAATAACCTTAGATGATTCAAAATGAATAATAAATGGGTGACACAGTTGATGATAATACTCATTCGTTATATTTCCCCTAAAGAAAGAAAATACACAAACTGGACAAAAAAGTTATATATTTCATCAAAAGAGCCTTGCAGACAGATCCTACAAAACTATGTTTTGTTCCAAAGGGAAATACTGCCATGAATGTTTAAATTAAAGAGGTAGCTGAGATTACATTCCAAAGAGAGATACAGTCAGACTGTTTATTTTTATTTATTATTTTGGACTAATATTTTGGTTACTGTATTATTTGTCTTCCAAAAGGCAGCAACTGTTAAAGTTTCGGGGAAAATACAATAAAACCTCTATTTAAAGAATGCTCATGTGATTTTTATACGTCCATAATAATAATCGTGAAACCGTGATAAGCGTGGTTTTTTTCTCAGACTATAATCGTACATCAAAATTTATAATCGTTGCATCCCTATTCCTACCTGACTCACCCCAAAACACCTTCTCTTGACCACAGACTGCGCAGGCTGCGCATGTGGTTAAAAGTCAACCCCTCCTCCATATTGAGCGGCTACTAATTATAGGCCTACTGAACAATACCTTGCTAACTGCTTGGCCCTTCTCTTAGGGAGACCAGCCACCTGAAGCCCTCTTACAACCAGTTTGTGTATATGACCCAGGCTACCGAATATAAAAACTAAAAGTGTACACTTGTAGCGTAGATGTGAAATGGTCTGTTCCAGCTGTTGGTATTTCAGCATCTTGGTTAGAAAGGCCTCCTCTCGGCTGTGGTCAAAGGTACAGCCAACCTCTAGAACAAACACCTCTCTACGATTTTCATTGACAACAACATGACAGGAGTGTTAGCGGAGATATTAGAGCAAGGGTTACCAAACTCTTTAGCCCGCGACCCCCAAAATAACGGTGCCAGAGGCTCGTGACCCCCCACTATCCCCGGAGGTGGTGAAGCACACAAACGTTTGTGCGCACATGAGAATTTCGTAAACAAAGCAAAACAAAGAAAACATAACAAAAATGTGCTCTTTTTAATAATTTTTAAATTGTATTTCACACATTCTTAAGGCCAATTTCTGGCCAACATTCTGGAAATCATCTCACGACCCACCCAGTGGTGTCCCGCGACCCCCCGGGGTTCCTGACCCCCACTTTGGAACCACTGAATTAGAGAAGACATCTGAATCGTCACTACACAAACTGAACATGCTCGGCTTCACAGTGGAATGTTTATAAAGCGAAATAGAAGAAAATAGAGGTGATATTTAGGATATTTAGGATGTGAGTCACACACACACACACACTTAAATCGGCCTTCATTGTGATGTGAACTACACCCCTGTAAAGTTTTGTGACTGCATCTTGCACAGCTGTGACGCTATCGCGTTGACAAAACATGTGAGGAAGTATCGTAGAAAAAATAACATCACAAGACATCACAAGACAATAACGTCACCGGGCATCGCCATCTTTGCTGGCTCCTCTTCCTGTCTCTGGCTGTTTCGATTTCCACAGCACACTTTATACGTCCTGCCCCCCCCACCCCCACCTCCGCACTCTCTACTCAGGCGCCACCCCTCGGCCAAAACACACAGAGGATGTACTCGTGTGAAAACAACCCACATGGAAAGAATCTACTGTATATGAACATATATGCAACTATATGCAACCTATATGCAACCTATATGCAGCATATATGAGCATATAGGCCATATATATGCCGCATATAGGTTGCATATAGGCCAGATTTAGGTGCATATATGCGCATGTAGGCCACATTTATGCCGCATATAGGTTGCATATAGGCCAGATTCAGGTGCATATACTGTAAGTGCATATACCGGGCATATAGGTCTCCTATAGCTTCTTTATATCCACATATAGGTACTATATGTGCACATACAGGGCATATACAGTATGTCTCCTATATAGCTTCTTTATATACACATAAAGGCCCTATATGTTCATAATACAGGTCATATAGGTCTCACTTCTTTATATCCACATATAGGCCATATATGTACACAATACAAGGTATATGCCTCCTATATAGGTCATTTACAAATCTGTTTGTATACACTGTGTCATAATCCATATATACCCAGCGAGCACAAAACGTTTTTTCAACGTTGATTTTTAGTTTAAATCTGGGTGATATTGAGTTTGAACGTCTAAGACCTAACTTCACCCTCTTTTCAACCGGCTAAAATGCGGTTACAACGTAAACGTGTAAAAAAACACAATTTGGTTCATCATATTGTTAAAACATTTGTTGTAGTTTGGAATAGAGACAATATTGATAGTGTGTGAATTGGCATTTTATTGTCTTTTATTGTGTAACTGAGAGTTGAAATCTGGTCTACACGAAAACTACATTTCAACGCATTTTATGTCACATGAAATATCATAAATATGGGACTATAGGCTATGTGGTGCCAGCAAAAAGCTTCCAGGACACAACTATGGTTAATAGTTTAGCGCAATACTATAAAATAATGAATTCAGTTCCTGCAGCAACGCGCATGCGCAAGTACTTACTAGCTGTGACTGACTAGACCAAAGCAAGTCTGCAACGGTCTGCACCAAGTGCGGAACGAGGTGCTCTGGGCACACTATGTTATTGTAACAGACTGTATACGAGGCTCTGTGTAGGCCTACCTCCTGAGTCTCTGGTGTTAAATGAAGTTAACCTCTGAAGCCGTACAGCCTACAGACTATAGATGCACACACACACACAACATAATTTTAGTCTGTTACATAATATGACTCGTACGCATCACATAAAATAACTTGTCCTCCCGATCGCTGACAATTGTGTAGTCTACGTTGTGTGCGAGAGAGTATATAATGTGCCCGGCTCTCTGGTTAGTATAAGAAAATGTATAGCTCAGCACGAACGGGGTTCGAATCCCGTGTGCGCTGCTAATTTTTTTATTTAAGATCCTACATATAGGTACATATATGTACATATAGGTTTCCCATATATGGTGCATACATAAAATTGGCCGATTTCCTATATTATATGTACATATAGGTACATATATGTACCTATACATACATATAGGTACATATATGTACATATAATATAGGAAATCGGCCAATTTTATGTATGCACCATATATGGGAAAACTATATGTGGCCCTATATTAAAACATATAGGGTACATATAGATTCTTTCCATGTGGGAAATGACATGAACTGTTGTTGTATAAAAGGGCAACTCCAGCGAATGTCCGCACCTGATTCAACGGACATAGTTCGGAGTTCATGTCTGAAAGTGGCTAAAATGTGGGCCAGGGCGTAAAGTGGGGGGGGGGGGGGGGCTAAAAGACAAACGACAAAATCTGTACAGACACAGACAGACAGACAGACAGACATATAAACACCTGTCAAAGTAGTTTCCGCCACTGTGCAATACAGTAGGTGCCTCTAAAGTCTAGGACCACATTTTGCCAGCCACCTGCTGTTGCAGCTAGTAATAACCTGTATAGGACGAATCAGCATGACATCACGACACCCGGATAAGCCACCCGGAACCGCAGCAGTTAACTACTGTAGTATGAGTTGTGTCAAACAAACCTTAATATCTCAAAAACACATCGTATTTTGACATTCTGAGTGAGAGCAGAAGTAGCTTAAGCGTCTGATGTATCATATATGTATGTTGTGTTAAAGTTGTGTGAACTGACACTCAAGGCTGGGTCCCTAGAGTAGGAGAGAATGAATGTCCGCACACCGGTTACCATATGGGTCCCTAGAGTCCCATTATAAGCTGCCCTTTGTTTACCAACACTGATCCCTCCTATATGTAATGCTATGCTAGAGCTTAACATCTCATCAACACATTGCTGGTGTCAATTCATCGTGAAACCATTTATATCTGTCTGAGCTAATACAACTAAAATGACAAACGCGATAAGCGTATCACTGATGAACATGAGTCAGACTTTGGTTTTTACTCTCATTCATCATAGCAACAGTACAGGTGCTTCGCTGCATGCCAAGACATGGGATAGAGAGGGTGGGGGGCTTAATAAGGTTGCAGGCTGAAGCCACTCCCACGGCATCCGCCATCCGCTCCTGATGAAAAACCTAAAGCTGGCCGAGGTGCTGCATCCGTCTGTCAGCAGCTGTTTTTATGCCTCTGTGTCACTCATTGCCATTCTCAGCATAGCCACACGAGACCAGCAGATATTCCTTTTCTTGGTTTGTTGCCCCAATCACATGAGCCTATAATTGATGTCTTCAGTCAAGGCTAAAGCTTCCCTACAGTGCCTATTAGATATCAGTGTTTCCCTTACCATTCTACAGGCCTGGCAGGCCCGCCAGGCCAACAGCGCCCCCGCTGTTTTTCTTTGCTCTCCCAAACATTTCAATAAACCTTTATGCCATATTATTACAATAAAACAATACTGGTGTTGACAGTGTTGACAGTAACAGCAGATGCCAAATCATTCAAAATAATAAGCATTTTGCTTTTAGGAGCATTGTGCCAGCGTGCAGCGCTGTTCCAAAACCTGTCAACGTGTGTCGTTGGCTGGGAAACGCACATCCCATAATACAACTGTTTGCATCGCATCCCATAATAGTATGATGATACTTGGGATGCCATTGCCAACATAGATGTGAACACAGGTTAGCTAAAAGTTTAGCGTCGCCCACCGTTGCGGTCGGGGTATGTTTCGAAATCCCTCCAGGCCTGAAAAGTTTTCTAGGGGAAACACTGGATATGCATATCTCACATTTACAATCAAGTATTAATCGACCTCCAACCTTTAGAGGGTTGTGATGCTTAAACTCGTGTTTAAACATGTGCAGTGTGTGGAAAATGACATAACCACTACAAATACCTCGTGTAAAGGCTAGGTGTAGGACACGCCCCTCTCAACACAATCAATCCACATCTTCCACAAGTCGCAGCGGAGACTAAAGACACACCTCTTCAGGTTACACCTGGTCCCTTTTTGAACTAACCCTTCCTGAACTAATCTTCTCTTACCATTCTAAATAAATAAATAAATGAATGAATAAATACATAAATAAAGATCAACAAATGCTACTTAAGAATCGTAGCTGTTGAAGACTGTGATGCACAGTTGGTTTCACTACTGGAGACAAAATGTAGCCTACTATTGTAAGTTGCTTTGGAGACAAGTGTCTGTTAAATGCAGCAACTGCTAAATTATGTAATGTAATGTAATATAATGGCGGAATTAGCACCTCGGTGCTTCAGAGACAAAATGCTGATTTGTATGTAGAAGAGAACACTCTAATGAGATCAGAGTAGATAAGATGCACCGTGAAATTTGAATAAACATGGAATTAACATAATTAATTTTTCCTTTCTTATTGAGACATGGAAAATGGTCAAAATCTAAATTGAGGAATGAAAAACAGTAAAAGAATTGAAAATTAAAGCTGAAAATCAATTTTCAAACAGAATCGAAAAACACAAAAACAATCAAAGTCTGACCCCATTTTTCATTTTGGCCATTCCCTTTTTATCATTATTAATTTTGGATTGGAAAAATGCAAAATTAACATTGAAAAGTAAAATTCAAAGTTAAAAATACAAAATTGAAAATTGAAAATTGAAAAATAGAAGTCACGTGACCATTTCAGGGTACGCCCACATTTCAAGGTATGCCCATACGTTTTTCATTCTTCAATTTAGATTTTTGACCATTTTCCATGTCTCAATAAGAAAGGAAAAATTAATTATACTTTAGTACCCTGATCCTTCAGGCTATGACTCATCCTGCTGGTCTCCATCATCTTCTTCTGTTCCTTAAGAAGACAAGAGGTAAATTGACAAATCTGAACAAATCTATAGACCCAAAACAAAAATGTATGAATGAGAGAAGACACTGAGGCCGTCGTGTGACTGGATGATTCATTGCACTCAGTCCTTGTTTAAGACTAGCCAAAGTATAGCCCAACACTGAGTGATCAATCATGGCACATGCACGCATGCACGCACGCCATAGCACCGTGAGTTCAGGCTCTGCTGGGTGGAAGCAGCGTCTCCCCTGCTCTCATGTATCTTATCTGGAGGAAGGATAGGAGGCTGGGTATGGTGGGGGAGACTGAGATTTATGGAGAAAATATATTATCTGAGCGAGTCAGACTCAGAAAAGCCTTTTTGCTGCAATGGCCGGGCTGTTTAACCAAAGTAGCCTGCAATATTCACACACGTTTAAGCTTGGCATGCGTCATTGGGCATGAGAAACTGGCGTTGTAATATTCTTTTAATGGGACCATTGCAGGGAGAGGACAAGGTCTACTATGCAAGAGTGCTGTGTGTTTGCCAACACGTATGGTCATGGCATACATGCATGCATACATTGTATGCTATGTAACATGTGGACAGATTTATTCAAGGCATATTGTTGTTGGGTGGTGCCTTGGGATTGAGAGGTCAAGAATGGGGCGGCTTTAGCTCAGGAGGTAGAGCGGGTCGGCCAATGACGCAAGGGTTGGCGGTTCGATCCCCGCTCCCTCCCAGCTGCTGTCGCTGTGTCCTTGGGCAAGACACTTAACCCTCCTTGCCTCGTATGATTGGTATGAATGTAGACATGAATGATGGTGGTCGGAGAAAAGTGATATATAATAGAAAGTGATAATGGGAGACTACAGGTGGGAGTAAAATTAACTGCCCTCTCGCTGATCTCTCCATCTCCATTGACAATACCACTGTACTTCCCTCCCAAACAGCTAAAAACCTTGGGGTGATCCTTGACAACCAGCTGTCTTGCTCAGCCAACATAGCTGCGACAGCACGCTCCTGTAGGTTCTCCCTCTACAACACCCGCAAAATCCGTCCCTTTCTCACAAGAGAAGCGACTCAACTCCTGGTCCAGTCACTTATCATCTCTCGCCTCGACTACTGCAACGTGCTCCTGGCCGGCCTACCTGCCACCGACATCCGACCGCTTCAGCTCATTCAGAACGCTGCAGCCCGTCTGGTATTCAACCAACCCAAATTCTCTCATGTCACTCCCCTCTTCCAAGACCTCCACTGGCTTCCCATCTCGGCACGCATCAAATTCAAGACACTGGTACTGGCCTACAGGGCAGTACACCAGTCAGCTCCCCTGTACCTGCAATCTATGGTCAGGTTCCAAACCTCTCAGCGCTCCCTTCGCTCCTCCACCAGTGCAGGACGCCTCGCCCCTCCCTCGCTTCGGGGGCTCAAAAGTCGCTCATCCCGATCTCGACTCTTCTCGTCCCTGGCACCTCAATGGTGGAACGAGCTTCCACCTTCGGTCAGGACAGCTGAATCACTGCCGATCTTTCGGAAAAGACTAAAGACACACCTTTTCAGGCTCCATCTGGGCCCTTCTTGATCTAACTTCTTTCTCTATCTTTCGAAAAAAAGAAAAAAAGAAAAAAAAAAAACTAACCTAAACTAAACTTGTACCACTGTTCCTTCAGAGGTTGTAGTTGTCATAGACTGTGTTGCATAGTTGATTGCTCTATTGCTGACAAAAATGTGTTATTGTAAGTCGCTTAGGATAAAAGCGTCTGCCAAATGATGTAATGTAATGTAATGTAATAAACTGTATTCAGGATAAGACGAATATATATATATATATATGTACAGGTATATATATATATGTATACACGCAAAGGTAGGAATGAGCGCTAGAAATATGTGTGCTTTGCGCGCTCATTTCTAGTACTATATATACTGTACGTATATATATTAGAGATGGGAATAGATTAATTTTTTAAATCTAGATTAATCTAGATTAATCCTGGTCATTAATCTAGATTAATCTAGATTAAAATGGGTCATTTGAAGTCTGTCGAAGCCATTCAAAATATGTGTGTGCACCCAGCGAGCATTTTTCGGTTGAAAAGACGTTTAAAAAACGTTTAGGGTCAACGTTGAAAAAACGTGCAAGGAAGGTTTGAAAGTGAAAGTTTTTTCACCCACTATTTGCAGACGTTTATTGAACGTTCAGATTTAGACCATATTTCACCAGCACGTCCAAGCCACTGCGCTCTGCGTCGTGAGCTATAGATTTTCTTATACTACACATAGAGCCGGGCATATATATACTCTATCTCGCACACAACTTAGACTACACACAATTGTCAACGATCGGGAGGGCAAGTTATTTTATGTGATGCGTACGAGACTATCATATTATGTAACAGACTAAAATTATGTTGTGTGTGTGTGCATCTGTAGTCTGTAGGCTGTACGGCTTCAGAGGTTAACTTCATTTAACACGAGAGACTCAGGGGGTACACAGAGCCTCGTATACAATAACATAGCTGCCCAGAGCACCTCGTTCCGCACTTGGTGCAGACCGGTGCAGACTTGCTTTGGTCTAGTCAGTCACGGTATAGCTAGCACGGTACTTGCGCATGCGCGTTGCTGCAGGAACTGAATTCATTATTTTATAGTATTGCGCTAAACTATTAACCATAGTTGTGTCCTGGAAGCTTTTTGCTGGCACCACATAGCCTATATAGTCCCATATTTATGATATTCCATGTGACATAAAATGCGTTGAAATGTAGTTTTCGTGTAGACGAGATTTCAACTCTCAGTTACACAATAAAATGGACAAATGCCAATTCACACACTATCAATATTGTCTCTATTCCAAACTACAACAAATGTTTTAACAATATGATGAACCAAATTGTGTTTTTTTACACGTTGACGTTGTAACCGCATTTTAGCCGGTTGAAAAGAGGGTGAAATTAGGTCTTAGACGTTCAAACCCAATATCACCCAGATTTAAACTAAAAATCAACGTTGAAAAAACGTTTTGTGCTCGCTGGGCAACATAAATAATGACTAGGAGTAAGTCCTTGTGAACAGGTTTCTGTTTATTCAATTCAACTTGAATAGCCAGTAGGCATTTAAAGGTAAGAAACCAGCAGGTTACACACATGGGTTGTCTTCATCTGGACAAAGTTCTATCCTGAACTACCTGGAATGAGATCACCGGGATCACTCGTGAATATTCATGAGTGTGGCTCCCGCACGTGAGAGAGGCTGGGAGGAGGAGAGAGAGAGCATGATGCCAGAGCCCGGCTAGCTGCATCTCTCATGCACAGCCGGCACGGAGCATCGGGAGCGTTTGGAAGCGTTTGAGGGCAAATCGGCTCACGACTCGTGCTATAGCCTACACGGTGCCACACGACAACGATGGACTGACGGAGGAGAGAGCAAAAGAGAGAGAGAGAGAGAGAGAGAGACAGAGAGAGGGAGACGGAGAGAGAGAGAGACGCCGCCGCCTCGTGTTTTTGAAGCATGCACATTATTTAGAGCAGATGACTGCCAGGTCAGTAGTGTAGGCCACTGGAAGATGACTAGAGAGCAGGTTCGGTTGTTCACGCCCCCCCACAGCAGCCAGGATGGGGGAGGCAGACATAAATGTCCGCGCTTACATACCTGTTCCATTCTAAAGTGATAATCATCATGGCCTGCTCAATATAAGTGGACCCTGCTACCAGACAACTTTGAGAATAGATTAACGGCGATAATTTTTTTATCGCGCGTTAAGAGTTTCGCGTTAACGCAGCCGTTAATGGCGTTAACGATCCCATCTATAATATATATATATATATATATATATATATATATATATATATATATATATATATATATATATATATATATATACGTGATATTTCTAGCGCTCATTCCTACCTTTGTGTGCTCATTTGTATTGCCGTGAGCTTCACGCTCAGCTAAGTTCAGCAATTGTGCACTGCGTGGAACCCCGCCACCTTATTATAGTAGTGATGTCTAGGAAGGAATCTAGTGTAGTGGGGCAAACTCAGCTTAACTCCTTTATGTAAAAATCTAATTAAAATCATAGTATACTTAACAGTAGTGTCAAACTTATCTAAGTTATAGGACATTTTTTCATGAAGCATAAATGAGCTGATATTTTGTTTATATTGCCTTATGGTCACTGACTAGAGATCATGGTTTACTTAGCTGGTTACACGCATATGCACATAAGCATGCAGTATGTATGCGCACAGATATGTATGCATGAATTACACGTATGCGCGCACACACACACACACACACACACACACACACACACACACACACACACACACACACACACACACACACACACACACACACACACACACACACACACACACACACACACACACACACACACTTTGAATGTCAAGCTGAGATGAAGCCAGTGTGTTTGGTTTACCGTACTGTAGAAAACTAAGCAGAAGAAGAAAGGGGGATAGACTAACAGAAAGGTTATCATGAATATTTCTAATCTGAACGCCCCAGTAAGAACCTGTGGCTGAGATGTGCCTTCTCCTTGCGTGTTTGCCTGAGATAAAGGTTGAGAGTGATATTCTGTGTTCTTCATGTGTTCTACACTGTTCAAGACACCTGCGGAATCCATTTGGTAGGCTATTGCTATTCTAACAGATGGATGCCTGTGTTAGCTGTACTTAGTATGTGGATCAAATGCTGTGCAGCAACACACTCTCTCTGGAACCCTGAAAAAGCTGATAAGCAAAACATTTATTCACACAAGGAAATGTATACGTACACACACACACACGCACGCACACGCACGCACGCACGCACGCACGCACTTCAATCATGAGAGACTCTTAATATAATTTTAACAAACTTTATTGAATCAGAATAGACGGTTTGAGTATGGCGTATGACTCCATGATGTGACGCTCCTCTTGCTTATGAGAGAGGGCGTCGGTGCTGTATGAGATAGGACATCCCCCCTAAGGGGATTTGTTTCCAACAGGAGTCATGACATTGGTGGTGATCTGGGGAGGTGGTGGGATGAAGCTTTTTGCTCTGGAGATGCTGGATGAATGCGTGATGCTGACACAAGGTGAGTGATGACTGCACAAGTGTGATTTAAGCTGTGGTGATGGGGGCTTTATATAGTACCAGGAGAAGGGCATTTATGATGTCATAACTGATGTCATTTATGATGTCATAACTGATGTAATTTGGGAGAAGGGCATTTATGATGTCATAACTGATGTCATTTATGATGTCATAACTGACGTCATTTATGATGTCATTTATGATGTCATAACTGATGTCATTTGGGACGTCATGGAGAAGGTGACGTCGGAGATGGTGACGTCATTTAGTGACGTCATTTGGGCTGAGGGGTATGACAGCATGGGGTGCTCTATTAATGCCTTATTTGGTCTTCCATGATTGAAATTCAGTCTACGACTACACTTCAATCATGAGAGACTCTTAATATAATTTTAACAAACTTTATTGAATCAGAATAGACGGTTTGAGTATGGCGTATGACTCCATGATGTGACGCTCCTCTTGCTTATGAGAGAGGGCGTCGGTGCTGTATGAGATAGGACATCCCCCAAAGGAATTTAAAGTTATTTCAGGAACTGGAAGAGTGAAAACGGGGGTCATGGAGCTCGCCTGGGGTATGCTTTAGTCAGGTCGTGGGCTGACAGGGGGAGAATTTATGCATGCCGGGAGATGAGGGGCTGACCGGGGTTTTTTAAGGCAAAGCGGGGATGCAAGGGAGTGGATGTGGATAGCCCGGGCACGGGCGCATTGAAGAGAAAAGGAGAGTTTGATCACCACCAACGAAGTGCTTTTTTTTGCCTCTTTAGTCATGGAAGGAGGGATCTTTGGGCTGATAATATGGCGTCTTGCTCTGGACGAATGTAGGATGCATAGACTGATGGGGACCAGCGCCCCAGTTGTTGAAGGGAGGCGGAGGACACCCCCTGCATGGCTGCTGATGTGGCTGCTCCGATCCTGAAGGAGTGACTGGAATGGTTCTCTGCAGGGATGTTGCATTTCTGGAGTGTGGTCTTGAAGTGAAGGATGAACCAGGATCTTGTCATGTGATGATGGGGAGAGATGAGGAAAAGGGGGCCAAGGGCTGATTGAGGTTTATGCAAATGCCGGAATGATGGGTTATGCAGATTGTCAGGACATTGGCTGACTTGTCAGGACGTGGGCTGACTGAGGTTTAAGCAGGATGCAGGGATAATGGGTTGAGCAAGTTGTCAGGATGTGGACTGACTTCTCAGGACGTGGGCTGACAGGTTTAAGCAGAATGCAGAGATAATGGGTTGAGCAAATTGTCAGGGCGGGGGCTGACTTGTCAGGACATGGGCTGACTGATGTTTAAGCAGAATGCAGGGATAATGGGTTGTGCAATTTGTCAGGACGTGGGCTGACTGAGGTTAAGCAATGGCAAGGACACTTATGGGGTTATATGCAAATTGCCCGGCATGGGCACCAAACGGGGATTGGGAGAGAAGACCACCACCAATGAAATGCATTAATACTTCCTACCAATCATGGAAGGAGGCATATTTGGGCTGATAATATAGCAGCTTGCTCTGGATGGATGTAGGACGCAAAGGCTGATGAAGACGGCAGCCCAGTTGTTGAAGGGAGGACCCCCCCAAAAGAAAAAAGGTCAGCGATGACCTGCATTTTTAAGGTCAGTAATGACCAAGGTCGCAACAACCTGCATGAGCATAGCCAGCAATGGCTAAAAGATGCAATATTTAACCTTTAGCATTATATTATTATAGCATGAAAATGTCTAAAAATGGGTAGACATAATGTTATATTCTTTAGTTGTGCACTTACTTTATCCCAAATTGTATGAGGCAAAGATTGGCTTGATATTTTTCTCATATCTGTTCTATTCCTAATAGATGCACGTTCTGATTTGTGCATTTTGACATTTGGAATATTAAAGGTGGGCTGACCATTGTTAATAAGTACGTTTTCCCCTTGGATTTGACTTTAAGTTGCGTGTCTATGTCTATTATGGGCCTTTTTCATTTGTTTTGACAGTCGTGTACTGTCACTTTGGGAGAGTTGCACCCGCACCCTCGGCTGAGCTGTTGTTGCTGTTGAGCTGTTTTTGATTAGTTTTGACGTCCAGCAGGAGGGGGAGCGGTGAATGTGCTGCATCTGTGAAAAGTTTTAAGTCGTCGGCAGACGAGACGATTTCGTCATAGGAAAATGAGATTCCGTTCCAATTTCCTAAGAGGTGTGCCCAGAATTTGAGATCGGCTCGGCCTCCCTCATTGAGGGTAACTGAGTCAAGGAGGCTGGGGACTGAAGATGCTAAATCGAGCAGCCTGGAAATGAATGACCTCCCTTGGGGAATAATGTGCATGGCAAAATTCAGGTGGCCGAGCAGAGACAGAAGGTCTCGTTTTGAAATGTGGCTGGCTGCTGAATAGGACTGGGCTATTTCGTGGATGCGAGACAATTTCTCGAGGGGGAGGGAGCTTGCATAAGCTTGGTGTCAAGATTAATGCACAGGAATTCGAGAGATGATTGCAGTTGGAACAATAAATCAGAGATAATATCACCTGAATAAACAAGCAAAATGTAGTCGACATTAACCCATGATGCTAACTATGATGAGCGTTGCTGCAGGTCTTAGGAATCTGCTAAGACCCATGTGATTGAGGCTTGTGAAGCCCGTATGACTGAGGCCACATAAATGGAGACAGCAGTGATTCAGGCCGTATGAATGGAGTCAGCAATGACTCAGGCCGTATGGAGTCAGCAATGACTCTGCTGTATGAATGGAGTCAGCAGTGATACAGGCCGTATGAATTGAGTCAGCAATGACTCGGGCCGTATGAATGGAGTCAGCAATGACCCTGCTGTATGAATGGAGTCAGCAATGACTCTGCAGTATGAATGGAGTCAGCAATGACTCTGCAGTATGAATGGAGTCAGCAATGACTCTGCCGTATGAATGGAGTCAGCAATGACCCAGGCCGCATGAATGAGTTGTTGTAATGAATGAGTTATTGTAACTCAGGTAGCCTGAATGGAGTCAGCATTGACTTAGGTGCTGAGAGACCGCATGAGCTTAGCCCTTTAATGATATGAATGACGAATGCATGAATGAGTTGTTGTAACTCAGGTAGCCTGAATGGAGTCAGCATTGACTTAGGTGCTGAGACCGCATGAGCTTAGCCCTTTAATGATATGAATGACAAATGCATGAATGAGTTGTTGTAACTCAGGTAGCCTGAAGGAGTCAGCATTGACTTAGGTGCTGAGACCGCATGAGCTTAGCCTGTAATGATATGAATGACAAAATTAATGCATGTGATTAGCATGACGAGCAGGAACTCCCAGCAGATTTCTAATTTAATCTAATTTAAATACCATGACCCGGAACGAGGAGTGCCGGGAAAGGGGAGCAGCCCCTTTTACACAGCCAGATGAAATCCCCCGAATGTTTAAGAGTGAAACAAAAATGACCTGGGTATTTATTAGGACCCCCGGGCGACTCCATCCGCAAGCCCCACTCATGGGACGGAGCGGGGAGGAAGCGCATTAAGCCCCCCACATCCCCCGGCGGGGAGTGTGAGTTGGACAGGCACCTGGAGGCGCACGGCAGAGGAGCCGGAGCAGGGCTCCCCGTACCGCACTTGTGGCACACGGTAGCACCGGAAAAATGTCTGAAACACTCTGTGCTAGCGATAATAATGACACATGAACCACCTGTTGCGTTTAAGAGTGAGAGTAAAATTACCTGGGTATTAAGACAGGATGGCGATTGCTCGCTTGACACATTGCAAATTACTGGTGTTGGTGGTTCTCTGCAGAACTTTTTATTCATTCCTGTGTTTTCTGCTTCAGCATCAAAATCAGGTTGTATGGCGATTGCTCGCTACATATATTTGGCTGTCGGTGTATTTTGCATTGGTTCAACTCACCATGAGCGATTTTGAGGATCTGTTCGATTCTGTAGTTAATACTACTAATATATGTCGCTTCACACCGCTGCTTCATTCAAGGCAATGTGTTCTGCTCAGTGCAGCTTTGCTAAATGTTATCATGCTGCAAGCCAAGGCAGGCTTACCTGCTAAATCATTGCAGTCTCCAACGGGGACAGAGTTGCTCAGGGATTGGCACCCGGCCTGGAATGACAGCAGCATTGCCGCAACGTTGACTGAAACCAGGGACTAAATGCATGTTTGATAATACCCGATTGGACACGGGAGAGGGAAGCGGCCGTATGCAACAGGGCAGAGTTGCTCAGGGATTGGCACCCGGCCTGCAATGAGTGCGGCGCACACACCTGGATTTTGAAGCGGGGCTGGCTGGGCTGATATTACGGAAGAGATGCCGGCTGAAAAGGGGGGATACAAGCCTGAAACCTGGGGCGGTGCTGATTGGGCTGCTGCTGTGGGGAGCGTGGGGCTCCCGAGCGTCCTCAGCCGGGCATCGATGAGGGACCCGACCAGTGATGAAATCGTTGCGATCAGGGGATCTTTGGCTCTTTTGCCGCGGCCACGGCCTCCGGAGTGCTACGCGGACTGAGATCCGGGCGAGACGACTTGGACCTCCGTGGCGCTGGATCTCCTTTTGCGGCTGCGGCCCCTGGTGAGAGGAGCGTCCCTTGTGACGCCGAAGATGAAGCCTGGGGATTGGAGATTTGCCCGGGGCTGGCCGGGGCGTTGATCGTGCTCTGGAGGAAGGCGTCCACGGCGGAGTTGACCCTTTGCTGCTCGTCTTCAGACTCAGACATGATGATGGACTGAATGAAGCTTTTTGCTCTGGAGATGCTGGATGAATGCGTGATGCTGACACAAGGTGAGTGATGACTGCACAAGTGTGATTTAAGCTGTGGTGATGGGGGCTTTATATAGTACCAGGAGAAGGGCATTTATGATGTCATAACTGATGTCATTTATGATGTCATAACTGATGTAATTTGGGAGAAGGGCATTTATGATGTCATAACTGATGTCATTTATGATGTCATAACTGACGTCATTTATGATGTCATTTATGATGTCATAACTGATGTCATTTGGGACGTCATGGAGAAGGTGACGTCGGAGATGGTGACGTCATTTAGTGACGTCATTTGGGCTGAGGGGTATGACAGCATGGGGTGCTCTATTAATGCCTTATTTGGTCTTCCATGATTGAAATTCAGTCTACGACTACACACACACACACACACACACACACACACACACACACACACACACACACACACACACACACACTGTACACACACACATGTGCACACAGACACAGACACACACACACTCACAGTTGAGAAGAAAATCTGATGCAGTTTCTTCTGAAATCTCTCTGGTCCTACACAAGACTAGGGATATAACCATATAGCATTTTAAGGTATACTGCGATATCAAGCAACCATGGTTATCAACCTAGCTTTGCCTCTAACACCATGCCCACGGTGATGTGTTGCGCAATATGCATGCCGCTGCATGCATGGCACTACAAATAACTCAGTTCATAATGGAGGATCCTTGTGTAAACATTCTCATTAGTTTCAGTTTCATTTCAATAAAGCCATATTTTTTGTCAAAGGAAAATACTTGTTTGTTTTTCCGATGTTATATGATATTTTGGTAGTTACAAAATGGCTCTCTCAATTCAAGCAATCCGATTGGCTCACAGCTGTGGTATATTTAGCGCACTAGGGTATTGGTCCCAAAGGAAGCACGACCCTTAGGTGTGGTATAATTAAGCAATATAGCATGAGAGCAAGTGTGTTGTGGCGAATATATCCCGCTGATAAGCTGTTATCCCACGAGGCCGCAGGCCGAGTGGGATAACAGCTTATCAGTGGGATATATGCCACAACACCACGCAGCTCGAGTTCTATATTGCTTTTATAAAACGGTTTCCAAGTATAATAATATAATAATAATAATACTATAAGTCCGACTGGCATGTTATTCTGATAGAGTCAGTTGAAACACTACTGTAAGGCGGGACCGCAAGAACATGCGGGTGATTTGATTGGATCGTTCTGGAGACTGAAGTTGACATTGGCCAATCCTGGCGCTTGCTGAGAAGCTGAGAGCTTTCTGGAAAGCCGACAGGCAGCTCGAGCGCAGCGCTGCATTCTCAGCGCTTGCTGAGAAGCTGAGTGCTTTCTGCAAAGCCCGACACCAACTAACGTTACCGGGTTAAATGCGGGGTTAACAGGCTTTTTTTTGCAAAGAAGACATTAGCCCGCATTTATTCTTGTACAAAACATAATTTTCTGCGAAGTATTAGTAAAGTTATAAGCGAAGATCGATTCACAAGGATCTGACAGCTGTCTCCACCATTTGTTTTTTTTTAGGTAACCAAAGGCTTTTAGTAAGAGAGTTGCCATGGCAACCAATAACCCATGGCCATGGGTTATTGGAGTGGGTTATTGGATTTATACAATGGCTGTGAACCAATCAGATTGCTTGATTTGAGAGAGCCGTTTTATAATAAGCATAATACCACGGCCTGCCGTGATCTATTGCTTAAATATACCGTACTGTACTGTGAAATTTCATATTGTCATATCTCTAGATAAGACCTAAGACTCGACCTCCTCTTATGTTTTTACTTCAATGTTTTAATTTTTTTAAGTGTTGAATGCCTAATGGAATGCAGCTGTGATCTTTTTGTCTTACCTTTGGAATGAAACACCATGATCACTATCTGAGATGTGTAAACAGTATGACCTTGCTGCTTTATAAAAGTGTTACCATGCAAAATCACTGCGGAAACAGTAGAGGAGTTTAAAAATACTTAGGAAGCTTTTTTGACTCCAATCTAAGTTTCACAGCCAACACAGAATACATCTTTAAAAAAGCAATGCACCGTCTGTACTAATCAGGAAATTGGATTCATACAAAATAAGCAAAGCTATTCTGGAGACTGTTAAAGTATTTTGACCTTTGACATGTGTACATGGTATTGGAATCTAGGAGCTAAGAACAGAAATAGACTGTCCCAAATTACAAACATGGCGAGTAAAATTATTGGGAAAGAACAAGAACAACTTGGATGTATTTATAAAACATGGGTGGCACGAAACACCAGACAAATTTGTTTGTGACCCTGTACATCCCCTTTTTAATGAGTTCACAAAACTGCCCTCGGGAAGACGCTACAGAGTTCCTGCAGCAACCAAGAATATCTAATAAATCTGCTAAATTCATAAATGTCATCCACATCAGAAGCATGTCCGTTATCGCTGTCTGTATTGTTGTCCTGTTCTATGTTGTATTACGTATCCTGTCATTCCCTGTGCTGTGTACTGTGTATTCTGGTGTTTGTTGCATCTACTGTACTTCTCATGTGTGCAAGCAAACCTGTGAAGCCAAAGACAAATGTCCACATTGTGGACAATAAAATTTAATTTAATTGAATGATGGGTTAAAGGAACAATATTCAATTGTTGAACTGTACTTTAAAATGACCATGATATTATCCGACATTTCGGAGACATGCTAAGTTGAAATACTAGCTTCTTACCTGCTACCTTATCTGTAAAAGGGAGACTCATGGGTACCCATAGAACCCATTCTCATTCAGATATCTCAAGGGGAGAGGTCAAGGGACCCCTTTGAAAATGGCCATGCCAGTATTTCCCTCACCAAAATTTTGCCTAACGTTGGAGCATTATTTAGCCCCCTTCCCGACAAGCTAGCATGACATGGCTGATACCTGGATGCCTTAAGCCCAATTTATGCTTTGTCTGCTGACACTTTTGAAACTGTCGCCGACAGAAATGAGGACTTGAGTCGACACTTTCAAGTGTCGGCGAGCAGTGTCTGCTACCTAGTGAAATGTCTAGTGTCGCTGACTACGTCATAGTATCGTGCAAGTCTGATTGGCTATATAGACGGCACGCGCTTGACTTCCTTGTTTTGGTTTTCACTTGATTGAAATGAATGAACGTGTCCCCGCTATTTTTATCAGCCTGTCCTTGATGTATGACTTCATGAAAATCACAAAGAACTTTGTGACCAATTTCCCAGAGAGAGAGGAGGAGTTGTGTGTCATTTATATGCGGCTGCAGGCTGCAGCCAAGTACATTACATCTTGCCTCTGAGGTGGTTTCACTGTGTATTCCATTCCCTCTCTTGCCTTGGATGCGTTCGGGTGTCACGTGACCGTTGAACCGAGGCGAACATTCACTGAAGTATAAATGCAACACTATGAGCGACACTTTCTTTTTCGTCTGCGACCACGTGCTGAGCGACACTTTCTAATAAGTATAAATTAAGCTTTAAGCCTCTGACAGACTGTGCGATTTTGGGCCGTCCCAGACGAAAGATGAGCAACGTGAGAAAAACGTGGAGATATCGTTGGTCTTGGCTTCAAAACGGTGGTCCTGCGTCGTGCAGTGAGAGAGGTTCAAAGACGGCCGTTGTGAAAGTCTTGCGACCAAAGATAGCCTAGGATGAATTCTGACAGTGTCAGAAATTTAGGGTGACAGGCAGCTACGACAACGTCTGATAATTCTGCATGATCATAGACGCTAAATGCTAGTAGACTAATAAATCGTTGACATTACCTCTCTGGCAAAATTGGCCATGACCGCGTCCACATTGTCCTCCTCTTCTTTGGATGTTGTTGCAAAGGCACCATTCTTTGCTAAGCTTTGTCAGTTCATTGTTGACATTTCTACCAGACAACTGTGGCGCAAATTGATTGATGCATAGCTGCAGCAACGTTTGATTAGTGACTGCTGTGTTGATGGAGAGACATGCGTTGTTGCCATTAGGTGTCATCATCGTACAGTACAGTACACACACGAAACCAAGATCAAACGTCACACAGGGTGGCTTGCAATAAACTTATAAGATTGCTAAAATCTTACAGTCTGTAGGCGGCTTTAGGTCTTCTAGTTTCATATGTTACCAGCCAGGCTCTTCACTCTAGCTCTAAAAATGGGCCTGCTTCAGCCTCTGAAACACAATAATGTCGGCCGTGGACGCCAGCGACCTCAGGATTTTGGGGTGAGTTTTGTGAGTTTGGGTCCCAAGGAGACACAAAATGTATCTTTTGGTTCCCAAGATGAAAAAGTTTGCGAACCCCTGCCCTACACTATGTTGCATTCAGGAAGAAAAGTGGAGGCACTAAAGTGGAAAGAGAGCGGCACATGTTGGCTATAGGACGAATCAGCGTGACGTCACTGCCACCCAAAAATGCGTAACCTCGCGGCAGTTAACTAGTATGAGTTGTGCCAAACAAATGTTAATATCTCAAAAAGTATACATCACATCGCTTATATTTTGACATTCTGGGTGAGAGCAGAATTAGCTCAAGAGTTTGATGTATAATATATGCATGTCATGTTAAAGTTGTGTGAACTGTCGCAGTTTTTAAATTGTAAACACGGTCAGCCGGCTAGTCAGATGCTCAAGCCTCCCAAAGCTCACGCTCCATAGGGTTCCATTGCCGTTGCCACCCAGTGACACGGTTTGTTTACCAAAATGCTGCTCGGCTGGCTTGAGGTGAAAGGTCAAACTGTGGTTCTAAATGTGCTGGCATTAACCATGTACATGTGCAGTCATGCATTAATTCAATTTGTGTTGTCTATTTTTATTTGTATGTATCTTGAGCTTTTTACTGTGCATGCTGAGCCCAGTGCAAGGAGCTCTTCCCATTCCAGCACCTACTGTATTTTGGACCTATTCTTGTTTTTAACCACATAGTGGTTCTCAGCTGACTATAGCCCCCTGCAGTTATAAGTTATGATAAAACTAGATACAGTATCAATATGTTTTGGGGTCTCTGAAAATTATATTACTGAACTTTATTTGAGAAATTATAGCCTAGCAGCACTAGTAAAAAAAAATCTATTGTCTCCGCAAATGAGAATTCTTGGTAAGTTGCTAAACAGTGAATCACACAGCAAATAATGTTTTAAATCGTTGAACTAATGGCCACTGATGCAGAGGAGAAATGCCATGCCCTGTAGGAACTAATTGACCTTTTTCACAGCAGCAATTTTGTGTTTTAGTCAGTTAGAATCGGCTGCACAAAATTACGTTTTCCTTAAAATGTTTAACATTATGGAGAATATTTAAGGGTGTTTTGTGCAGCCGATTCTATTTTATGGACACCTTAACTCTGACTCTAAGGGATATCTTAGCCTAAGGTGCTTTGTGCAACTGGGCACAGCACCGTAATTGAATTGTCATTATTTCAAATGAGGTGTTGGGGCCATCCCTGGCTAGTTCTCAAGCTGATACAAAGAAAACACATTAATCAAATCAAGATATGCGGTCAGACAGCACTCTTCATCGATGCATATTCCACTAAAAGGTAGCCTACCAGAGATGAATAGTGAAAGTGCTAATCTGGCACACATGGCACAACCATCAGTTTGTCAAACGTTCCACTTAAATAGTGTTTGATATAGGCTATCTGACTGTGGGTCTGCATCTGTCTGAAACTCACCAAAGCAGGAGTTGATGAAACCGTACCAGCTGCAGCCGAGGCGACCCAGGAGCCACTTCCCCCGAATACTGGAGGCGAAGCTGAGCGTGGTGCCGAACAGACACACCAGCATGTCGCTCACGCAAATGTTGAGCAGCAGCATGTTGACCGGGGTGCGCAGCGTCTTGAATTTGCAAAACAGAATTAGCACGACAAAGTTGTTCAGAAAGCCAAAAGTCATGATCAGTCCCAGCACCACGGACAGCACCACGAAGCCCGTCGGAGACAGAGTCTCCGTGGGCATGTCGTCCCATTCAGTCATCGCTCACGTTGAAGCTGGAAAACATCAGAAAACATCCAGCGCTCCAGTCATCCGAGCTCCACTTGTCTTCATCTGGAAAAGTGTTTTATTGGCGTCAGGGCTGGTGGCTCTGGTCACACCACCGACCGTACAGTTCCCAGTATAAAGCTTGTGTGTGAGGTTCAAGCCGATCACCTCGTATCCATACTTTTTGTCTTGGCGACGCGACATGCAACCTTGTGCGCGGTTTTCATAGCGCACACTACTCGGGCTGAGAGCGTGTAGCTGCCACGTCGTACCAAGAGAAACAACTCGAGTTAAGCCATTAGCACCATAAATGCATAGCTAGTGGTCTTAATAGTGCGGATTATGTCGGAGGTCAGGTTTCTGAAACAACAGTCTTGGTGCGGCGCGGTAACATGCCCTTGTGCCTTTACGCGCGCCACAGATTCTGCGCAGCCATTCACCACCTGTTTCGAGCAGTGTTGGGGAAGCTACTTTGAAAGCATAGTTTAGGAAGATACCAACTACTTCACAATGGAAGTACGGTAGTTGAAACTACAGCAAAGCTACCCTGGAAGAAATGTAGTTTAGGAAACTACAAGCTACGCAGAAAAATAGGTTCAAACTACAATTTGTTAAAAAATAAAATTACAATGTATAGCCTACATGTAGGCTATTGATGTAGCCTATAGGCTATATTAAATAAAATATAATAGCCTACAAAAAAGCACAATGCCAGCAAAAATATGCCTCTCAATTGAGTTTATTGCAATAGTTGACAATAGGCTACATTCAATGTTATATTTTTGTTGTTGTAAACAAATCTGGGTTCTTCTGGGTTTTGTTTTATCAGAGAAATCAACAGTAAAGACTTGATTACGATTGGTTAAGGTTAGGGTAAAAATATCAGGGCAAGCCAATCAGAGGCAGCATAGGCTACAGTAGGGCTGTGTCTTGTCAAGAAGTAGCCTAATAGTGGGATCCTGGCTGCACAGTTTATGCTGCCTTCAAAGCGATCAGGATGAAAGAAAAACAGGCAGTCCTGTCAAAAGGGGGTTCTGGTTCAACAGTATAATGGTCAAATAATATATAGCCTATTATTTTATTGCAGAAAATTGTAGTTTGTAGTTTGAGTAGTTAAACTACAACAAAATGACCAAAAAGTAGTTTAAGTAGGTTACTTGACTCACTACGCAAATATGAATGTAGTTGAACTACCAGCAAGCTACTGCAAAATGTAGTTCAACTACGTAGTTCAACTAGGCTACATGTAGTTCACTACTCCCCAACACTGCCAATGAGCTGTCCACTCCAGACTGTTGTCTCAGTAGGCTACTGTGACAGTTTTCACCACAGTTTAAGGGTGTTTTCACACTTCTTTAAAAGAACCGAACTCAGACTTCTTTAAGTGGACCAAAAAAATAGACCAACAGCAAAGTTCTTATCGTGTTCACATTGTCAGTTCATTTGAAAGAGGATTCAGTCCTCTTTCTGGTCCACTTCAGCTCTGATGGGGCCTCAGTCCTCTTTCTGTTCACACTAGTTCCACTGGATTATGAGTAGTTTTCACTTGGAACAAGATGGCTGTTCTTATATTTGTCTTGTAGGCTACTGTAGCCTATGTATTGGATAAAAGAAACACACATATTTCAAAACCTTGTAACATACTAGCCAGTGTAGGTTAAGTTCTGTTACCAACACAAAGTTGCTTTAAGCCTATCAGAAAACAACAAATAGGCACATAGGCATAATAGGTAGAACTCAGGCAATAACACTGAAGTTGTTATGAGCAAAGTGCCAACAATGAGTGAACCTGGTCCTGCAGTGCTAATTGTGTTCACACTGCACAGGTGAAGAGAACCACAATGGGGGCTATAGGTCGCTTTCACATAGGCTATAAGCTGGTGGACTCGGTGCGATTCGGTGGGGTGAAGTTGCAACATTGTTGCAATTTTCATTTGGTCCGGTTCGCTTTCACACAGCAATTTGTCAAGCGCACCAAACTTTCTGAACAATGTCACGTGGTCGAAACAGTCATCGTCTATTGGACAGTAGTCTGGGCACCTTTCACCCCATTTTTTGTCATGGGGGCGTAAACCACGGAACCAGAATGAACACCGGAAGGAAGTGCGCCAAAAAACGTCTTTGTTGCCGTTAGCTTGACATCTCTTTCCTCGATTAATTGTCTGATGCAAAGCTTCTGTATTGGCTTAAAAGATGTGAGATTGTGAATCCGCAATGTTTCTACAAGAACTTCTTCAAAAACTTCGTTCGGTACGTCCATCTTTTGTTTTGTTGTTTGCCGTTCTGATACGTTGTGTCTAATTGTCAAGTTAAGGTAAAAGTTGACGAGCTATATCCGCTGTTACTTCCTGTCTAGGGCGGGCTCTAGGCCGGAACCAGGCAGGGTGACAAAATCAATTGTGAACGGAGGCCAGGCTCGAGAAGATTAATTGGACAGAATAGAGAAGGGAAATCTCTCATCTTCAGCAGGCTTCTTGCCTGGCTGAGGGCTGACTGAACAAGTGAATCTGCAAAACACAAACCATGGAGCAACACCACCATATTGGGATTTCTGGTTTTACTTTGGTGTTACTATCAAATAAATATTTTACAAGAATGTGCCCAATATGAGCAGCAGATGAGGCAGCAAGCTGTTGAACATTTCATTCTGCAGATTAGACGAGCGAGGCAGTACGTATAAAGGATAAGGCAAGCTGAGAGACACCGATGCTGTTGTTATGACGACGTATGTCATGCAGCGCACAGGTAGCCTACTGTACACGTGTGCACGCCGCAGTGTTTGTTTTGCGCCCTTCTACCGTCTTCTACTCATCATGATGCAGTGCATGTGATGCAGTGCATCATGAGTGCATCAGATGCACTGGCACTTCCTATTTGCTATTGTGTTTAGTCCGGTTTGCTTTCACACAACAAACGAACCGCACCAGGGTTCACTTAGAAGCGAACCGAGACCCACGTTTTCAAGCGTCTTGGAAACTGTGTTCTTTTTGTTGTAAGTGGTTGTAGACTGCTGAGTCTTGTCCATAAAAATAAATTGTTTTTTTAACACATTATGATGTTTAAGGAGCACCTATTTTCCAGCATCACCAAATGTATGCAGGTGGACAAGTTGAAAAAATAGTGTACAAGAAGCAAATGAACAATAAATGTGACATATAGGCTACTCTACATTATTTTTCCGATTACACAACCCCTTCAAAAGCCTCTGTGTCTATATCCACTTGACCCTGTTTCTTCCCTATTGTTCAGAGGATGGCAAGTGTGATGAACTGAAGCAGCCTGTTTGAATGCTGAGAACAGACAATACTCAGATTGTTTGCATTAACTGGCCATTTTGAATTAAATGTCTGGGCAGCTTAAGCCAGAAGACAATGCAAGTTTATAGATTATGTGTTGAAAAAGGTATAGGCTATATGAACTGATGATAACATTAATGGTACCAAATCCTGCTTGATAACTGGCAGTGAGTGGGATGTGTGACATGGTTGCAGAATTTGACATGCACCAGTGGGAATAAAACAGGTGTGTTCATTGATGATCCTTTAGTGTATGTCATGTACACTACAGCACTAACTGAAACTATGCCAGCAGCTGTAACGATTTTGAGGGGTTCACTATTTTATTTGGATACTATTCTATTTTATTTTCCTAAATCTCAGGAATGTTTGTGAGCTATACAATTTGTGCAATAGAGCATGTGTAATTCATGCCGAACAGGTTCTCTCTACTGTGGAGTTGTGCAATGTTAATGTCCCTGTCTGTCTCTGCCTTTGACGTTGTTTGTAACGCCGGGTTGGGGCTATGCACACTTTTATGCCCAAGACAAATTTCCCTCCGGGGACAATAAAGTATATCTCATCTCATCTCATCTTCACTTGATTTCTCAAGACAATAATTCAGAATGATGCTGTCAGGTCATTTTTGCAAAGCAGAAGACAATCCCTAAACGAGCCTGTGCCACATCGCAATCAGTGGCTTAAGTTTTGCTTTAATGAAATGTGAAAGGATCCAACTCAGAATTGAAGAGTTTTGACAGCATTTGATATGGAGTTGATACAGTATCTTCCAATGGGAGCTATAAGTACAACCCAATATTGCAACACTGACAAATGCCAGAATGGTGAACACCTTATAAAACACCAAAGGTCCCCCCACCCCTAATATTTCAAGCTAAGATACACTTCTTGATGATCAGCATCTTTTTGTTGTCAAAGTGAATAACACACAAAAGCAGGAGTTCCCATTCTTCATGAACTTATTGTTTTGGTATTTGCCTCGTAATCACGTCCACTCTAGTTTATTTTTCTTTTCTTTTAACTTTTCCTTCTGTCAGTTATTAACTTAAATTGTCCATCAATTTGATTTAAATGTGAAACATCTTAGCACATTAAGATGTAGGCACATTGTCATGTCTTATCAGTGCTGAATTCATGAAACTAGAGATTACTTTTAAATCTTTACTTCTACTGCTGCTGCTATACTTGTAAATTGGAAATGGCCTGCATTTATATAGTGCTTTTATCCAAAGCGCTTTACAATCAGTAGGTAGTCTACATTCACCCATTCATACACGCAGGGTGCCTACACACCATCGGGAGCAAGGAGGGTTAAGTGTCTTGGCCAAGGACACAACAACAGCAGCTGGGAGGGAGCGGGGATCGAACCGCCAACCCTTGCGTCATTGGCCGACCCGCTCTACCTCCTGAGCTAAAGCCGCCCCACTTGTCTTACTTGAGGATGAAGGATACTTGTCTTACTTAGTGTGAATGGCAGTGTGTGGTTCTGAAGGCAGGTCTGTACAGATGCTGCACCATGTTCTGTTCAGAATTAGGAGTGATTGTACATTTACTTACCATAATGTGTGAATCCGGTTGTTTGGAGAAGACTGTGACATTTTGATGGTAAAGGGACATGTTTTGTTTTTTGATGGATGGCTGCTCAGACTGACTGTTGCACTGAAATATTGTACTAGCTCCATTCATTTCTATTCTGCATCTTCAGGCCATTTTCCAGATTAATTAGTGGAGGAATTGAATTTTGTGAATAACCAGTAGGAAGCGCCCTATCCCTGTCAGTGTCGAGCAGTCCTGTTTATAGTTTGGTAGCATACTACAAACTGGCCCAAATGGTCTGCTTCCAATATTTGACAATGAATCTTAAAATCTCCTTTCTCATCCAGATGCCAGACAGTACTAAAAAGTAGCCTGCTATAGGATTGGCTTTGGGGACTCCAGTCATGGACTTTCAAATGGGTTATGGGCTAACAGATGAAAGGCAGATTCCACCCCTGAGTTCCCAAACAGCAAGAAGTCACAGAGAGCAGAGGGGCAAAAGAGACGAGGGTGACTGTTTGCAGTAAGAGCAAAGAATACAGTCCATATTAACACGTTCACTGCCAATGACGTATTAATACGTCAAAAATAATCCAACGGTTGACTGCCAATTTTTTTTTTTTGACGGTGGGACGTTGATCTAACCCTTTTACGTCTCCTACACCAGAATTGGAGGTATTGAATGTGTATAATCTATTTTACGGACCCACTGAGTGGCGACATGTCTCTCCACAGTAGAAAGAGGCGACCCAAAACTGGAGGGAAAAGCGAGGAAGCCGTTCTCATACTGTAAAATTGATGGCGAAAACGCTTTCACTTTCGCGCTGATGCACAGCGGTGGCAACGGTGGGGGGTTCCAAGAATAGATTGGATGCACACTTTGAAACACGCAGCATAAATATGACCAGAATCGCAAAACCTTCATCAAAGCTCTCAACCAAAACTCCACGAAACGAGCGAGTCCACCCAGACTTCCTCAAACAGCGGCCGCGCAAACAGGCACAGCAGCAGCAGCAACTTCGTTGTGACACGCCCGCTGGAGAGCCAGGGAGGCAGGAGGAGAACACACACGGAGGGAGGAGTTGGAAGCAGAGGGGGGTTTCCTGCTGTTATGGAGGAAATTACTGTTCAAAACTATTGTTTAGATGTCTGAAGTCTTACTGATGCCAAAAATGAATGGTTAAAGTGACTGTTCTATCGAATTTCACAAAAAGCCGTTTCTGCTTTCTTCCGTCCTTTAGTTATCAATACTTGAATGTAGGTAATTTTCACCAAAAATGACCTTCTCTCGCCAGAGAGCTGATACAAATGCCATTTTGTGCAACGGAGCAAGGGATTCATGGACGGGATGCTCTGCCTGAGCTTCATGAAGACAACTGACTAGAGCCAGGTGAGCAGCGTCCTTCAGTTGATCAACAGCCTTCTACTCCTGTATTCTTGTTCATTTCACATTACAGGATCAGTGGTACTGATGAATACCCCTAGAGACGAGTTTGTTAAGAACATTGATAGGACTGAGCACCCGCACCATACTGCCTGGAAGCAGGCTTGCAGGTCTAAGCTCTGCCATTTGCTCTGACCGGCTCCGACCGACCAGCTCCGACCATTTATGGATTTCCTTTACGCTCCCTGCGTGTCGCCCTCAAATGCCTCCGCCGCTGTGAAACAACAACGACGCTAGCTCGTTGCTACACGCTGAAAATAGACAGTTTTGACGAAGATTTGAATTGTGCAATAAAGCAGGCCTGCTTGGTACTTTCGGTGGATGGTTGTAAAGATAATGGAGCCTTTGTCCCCCAGCTAGACCAGAGTGCGAGTAAGACCAGGCAGACTCTCTCCTGCGCTGGTACAGCGTGAAACTGAGATAGTCTGGCAAGCGAGACTTCCCGCACCATAACAGAAAGATCTAGAGCAAGGTTCTTCTGAGAATTGTCATTCCAGAAACCTTCGGGCTCAATAAGCTGCAAGGCAATGTCACTCATGCCTCAGATTTGTTTGTGACTGGCCTTGAGATATTTCTTACTGTTAACATAAAAGTTGTATTATAGTTCTCAATGGACTATAAACAAAACTAGAATGACCGCGCCACGGATTTATGCCTCCGTCATTAGTTCATTCTTGAGTCCAAATCGCAATTTGAGGCAAATTGGAAGAAATCCCGTCAAGGTGCTCCTGAGATGTTGCGTTACAGAGCTTGGAAATTGGGTGTGTGAGGTCACAGTGACCTTGAACTTTGACCACCAAAATGTAATCCGTTCATCCTTGCGCCCAAGTCGACGTTTGGGCCAAATTGGAAGAAGTTCCATCAAGCCGTTCTTGATATTGTTTTAACAAACTTGGGAATGGCATTCGTGAGGTCACAGTGACCTTGACCTTTGACCACAAAAATCGAATCAGTTCATCCTTGAGTCCAAGTCGATGTTTGAGGCAAATTTGATGAAACTCCGTTAAGGCATTCCTGAGATATCGCGTTACAAACTTGAAAATGGCGTTTGAGAGGTCACAGTGACCTTGACCTTTGACCTTTGAGCACCAAAATCTAATCAGTTCATGCTTGAGTCCAAGTCGATGTTTGAGGCCAATTTGATGAAATTCCGTCAAAGCATTCCTGAGATATCGCGTTAACAAGCTTGAAAATGGCGTTTGAGAGGTCACAGTGACCTTGGCCTTTGACCTTTGACCACCAAAATCAAATCAGTTAGGCAGCTTTTTGTGATTGAACACGTACGCCCATTGTCATGCCCCCTTTTGTCCAGTGGGCGTGGAAATTTAATCAGTTCTAAGTTGGCCCATGACCTGCTTTTCTGCTGAGTTTTGTGCAAATCCATTCATAACTTTTTGAGATATCCTGCAGACAAACAGACGGACAAACGGGGGCGAAAACATAACAGTACCTCCCAGCCAACTCGTTGGCAATTTGTTTATCTCCCCAACACGTTGGCCAATCAATCTGATTGCACTGGTCATCCTCAACAGAGACACTTACAACCAGGAAATGGTTGTAAACAACTTCAAAATGAAACTTTTTACAAAAAACTTCCTGGTAACCCTCTCACAGCATTTAAAACCAAGGTACATGCATGTCTCGATGACCTTCTGGATAGAGAGGAGATCACTGAAAAAGAACATTCTTTCATGCTGATCAACTCACCAGTTATCCCGGTTTTCTACACCCTCCCCAAAATACACAAAATTTACACTGACACCCCACCAGGCCGACCTATTGTAGCTGCAATAGGCTCCCTCACGGAGAACATTTCAGCTTTTGTCGACCATTTTCTCCAGTCCTGTGTTACCTCTCTCCCCTCCTACACAAAAGATTCCATGGATTTTATAAAAACTATACAGGCTGTTCCACCTAGTGACGACCATCTTAGGCTTGTCACCATGGACATTGAGGCGCTATACACAAACGTTCCTGTAGAGGGGGGGCTCAGAGCAGCAGAACACTTCCTCAATTTGTCAGAGCAAAGCTCCAACACACCCGATCCACCTAGCACAGTGTGCATGCTGGAACTCATGGATATGGTGCTGTCCAACAATTATTTTATGTTCAAAAATGACTTTTTTCTGCAGGTATCTGAAGTCAACATGGGCTCAAAGTAAGATGTCCCCCAGTTTTGTTTCGCTTTACGTTGGACTCATGGAACAGGAGATCATTCTAAACCCTGACAAGAACCCGTTCCTACAATATATCTCCACCTATAAAAGGTACATTGATGATATTTTTTTCATATGGACCTCTACAGAGGATCAACTTAAGGATTTTCACAATTTCATGAACACTCAGAATTCACATTTGAAATTCACCATGGCTCATGACCCCTCCCAAATGAATTTTTTAGATATACTCATCATCAATAACAATGGTAACCTCAGCACCAGTTTATACAGAAAAGCTACTGACAGGAACTCACTACTGCATGGACAATCATATCGCCCCATATCTCTCAAAAAAGGCCTCCCGCTTTCACAATTCAACAGAATACGCCGCATTTGTAGTTCAGACAGTGACTTCAACAAATACAGTACAGACCTAGAAAACAGATTCCTCACCAGAGGTTACAAAAAGGAGTGGGTGAAACAAGCTTCAGACCGGTTTGCTCAGCGCATACAAGCTGAATGCCTACATCACACCAAACCCATCACCAGAGAAAACAGGATTACATGTGCGTTTCAGTACTCACCTCTGGCTAAAGACATGTCTGCTGTAATTAATAAACATTGGCACATTATTTCGACAGACCCAGCTCTGAAGGGACATTTGGACCACCCACCTCGGATCGTCTACAAACGACCCCCCAATCAGGAACATGTTGGTATGGGCTGATGCCCACCCAACCCTCCTCCCACTCTACTCACGTTCCTGCCGCCTGTTGAACCAGGGAATTACAAGTGTGGTAACTGCCAACAATGCAACTTCACTCGAAAAACCAACACATTCTATCACCCACACACAGGCAAAACCTTTAATATTAAGGGGATTATTTAATGTAAAACCAGTAATGTGATCTACATGCTAAAATGCCCCTGTACATAGGTAAAACCTCTAGACCTCTGAAGAACAGAATCTCAGCGCATAGAAGCAATATCAGGAACCATGATCCCAAGAGCCCTGTTGCTAACCACTTCAATCATATGCACCATACTGTTGCCTCTCTCAGCTACACTGGGATAGAGCATGTGCAACTCCCACTGAGGGGGGGTGACATTAACAATCTTCTTCTAAGATGCAAGCTCTTCTGGATTTACACTCTGGACACTCTGGCGCCCAGGGGCCTCAATGAAGAGATGGACATTCGTCCTTTCCTATAACTGCACTTTTTTGTGTGTTGCATTTGAATGGTCTCTCTCGTTCTCTCTTTTTAACTTTAAGTACTTTAAGCAGGGGCGTCATGCAAGCCAAAAATCTGAGGGGGCGAACTCTGGCGCCGCCCGGAGGGCGGCAAAAAATTTGGGGGGTTGGAAGCCAGATTTAGAGGAATATCTAATTTTAAATTAACAGACTGAGCAGGTGTAACCATAAGGCTATTTTCCAAACTGCTCAGCCTCCTGGAAAGATCCATAATCACCAGACTAAGTACATTGCCACTGCCCAGGCTCAATGGACTTGACAAAAAAGGGAGACCACATGTTTCAAAGCAATGTAACACAATGTTTATTTTGGCTGGTATTGCCTTTTCAGAAGGTAGAAATCTTTCCTCTAGAGCAGGGGTTCCCAACCTTTTTTGTGCCAAGGACTGGTAGATACATGGGAAAAAAAAGTCGCGGACCGGTTGTCAATTCTAATGGTTTTAGTTATATATATTTACTCACCAGGTGGCGACAAAGGGTAAATAACAGCCTTTTGTGTTGTACTGTATGTAGCCTATACAGTATTTATGTTTTTGTTTTAACTACAAACATACATAAACGTAAACTTGAAACTATGTTTCAACTACCATACACAGCCTATAATAATATAGCCTATGTTTATTAACAAAAAAAAAAAAAAAAAAAAAAAAAATTTTTTTTTTTTTTTACCTCTCAAAAATCTGAGGGGGCAATTGCCCCCTCAGTTACAATGGGCATGACGCTTCTGACTTTAAGTACGGTAATCGTGGTCCTGCTTTTGCTATTGTTACACCGAGTTTAAAACAGAGGCGCCTCTCTAGCGTACCCACACTTTATGACGGCCCGCTAGCCTGACGGTGGTGTTGGGCCGCACTATTGAGCTTTTTTCCTCCTATTACTCTATGTACATATATTCACACATATATATCTCCTTCACATATGCAGATTTCGCGTTCAGGCATTAATACCACTTTGGAACTCATTCAAATTAGCAATACAATGCATATGTGAGTGGTCCTGCTTTATCTGCTACTTATAATATATTATCTGTACTTTTCTATTTATATTTTTGTATACTGTCATTCTGGGCAGCTCTAGTGGATGCCCAGGCCCATTTTGTGGGAGATGTGTTTTTCTCTGTGGCCACAGACTTCTGTCCACATAAAAGTTGGGAGTATAGCCAATATACCATAACTGTGCTAAATTCACTTTTGATCATTTTGTTTTCACAATGTATAACTGTATTTGTATGTAACTTTCTTCATCCAAGCTTTTCCTGTCACATGACCGAGTTGACCCACTTGACTGCGTCATGTGACTGTTCCATGCATGTATTTAAAGATGGCGTCGTCCTATGTCACACTGTCTGAGGAAGGGCAGGGTGCCCGAAACGTTAACCATCGGTGTTAAATAAAAACATTCAACTGGAGGCTTGCAGTGTGCGAGCTTTACTCTCTTCCCTACTATTCCTGCCTCGAGCTCTGCACCTGCCCTATACAGGTTTGGATTGTGCGTGTCTCGCCTTTTTTCATCAACCAATCAATCTGAAACTTGGGCATTGAGCATTAGATATCTGCATTCTTACTCTGACAGTGGTGTGATCTTTAGATGTTGTCCTTCTCTAGGGAGACACTTTGTCTGTGAGATGAGATGTTTGGCCTTCCATATAAGCTTTGTTAACATCATTCAATTTCAGAGAACTGCACCAGCCTTGCTGTGCGCTTCACTCCCTGCTGCATGATGTATCATTAAAGAGATGTTTAATGTGGTAAAACTTTTCTTCTTGCAGAGAACATATTAAAGCACCAACAATTGTTGAAGTTGAAGTCAGCAACAAAGACTTAGATGAAAGTAACAATAGACGTTATGCCAGAATGCTTTTTTTTAAGGGTAATTTGATTTGACCAACTGTAAAAGCTGATATGCAAAATGTTTTATTTGCAAATGTTGATTGCAAATGTTGAGATGATTAAAGAGGAAAAAAGTTTTTTGTGACTGCGTCCATTTTTTTTGTATAAGGATGCAATCTTTTCAATGTTTGATTTTTAAGTAATCCCAAAGTAATCGATTAGATTACAAATTTATTTATTTTAAGTAGGACTTAAAATAGTCAAAACTACCCATAAAGGAGCCAGCTGCATGTGGCTCTAGAGCCTCGGGTTGAGTATCACTGCTAGGCTGCTATATGAACTGAACTGACTTGGACTTCACTACAAATCTTTTAGTTTTTGAAATTTTCAGTACACTCCTTTGGTGAATTAAATCACAACAATTTCACGCACTGCATTAACCCATATGCATATATAAGACTGTCAAATCCTATTTACAGCCCTGCTGCAGAAAGTGGCTTTTGTTTGTTTTTCCAGGTCTTTTTCCAGTATGTCTCATTATAGCTATTATTCCAAAGTTGTATAGATTCTATAAAAATGGAGCAAACTGAAAAAGGAGTGCAAGATGTAGAAATTAAAACAGCTGCAATTAGTAAAAGAGAGTGACAGAATGGGGATGAAGGCGAGAATGATGCCATCTGCGGTCTTGATGATAAGAATGCTGGTGTTGTGTATCCTATGGTGTCTTTAATAATAATAATAATAATAGATGGGACTTATATAGCGCTTTTCCATAGCTCAAAGACACTTTACAGTAGGCTACACAAAACTAAACACTGGGGGGGGCGGGGGAAAACGTTAGTGAACATATAACGACAGAGATTACACTAAACACTGAGTACTATGTGTGGGGGGGGGGCGATAGTGGTGGGACAAGACAGTAGACAGAGACAGCACACAAGCAAGGATGGGGGGAAGGAGCAGAGGGACTAAGAGAAGGCGGTGGAAAAGAGATGGGTTTTGAGGCGGGAGTGGAAGACTGTGAGGGACTCTGATGTTCTGATTTCTTGGGGAAGGGCGTTCCAGAGTCTGGGAGCTGCCCGAGAGAAAGCTTTAGATTTCTGTAAAAGAGGAAAGGCTCAGGGCAATGACGAAGAAGGACATGAGTATGACTATTATATAATGAAGAGAACGGTGATGGTGGCCATGATCATGATGATGGATAAGTATTTACCAAAGGCAAAAAGCATCAAATTTGGAATGCTGGGCGCAGGGAGATTCAATCAGTAGAATGGCCTTAACAACAATCTGATTTAATCAAAGGTTTAACTTAAACATTAAAAAAACAATACTATGGCTTTTGACATCAATGAAGGACTGATTGTGGACTGATGCATGCGTTTGTCCGAACTTTTCTGTTCAGTTTATGTTTGTATTATTACAGCATTAAAATTCTAAACCTGAAATATTATAAAATCATTCTGGATATTATCAAAGGGGTCATTTACATATTTGTAAATTCATGATTGCTGTGGAGCCTAGATGGTGGGACATACAGTATATAGGCCTACTAGCGGTGGGACTACTTCTGGCTATGGCAGAAAGTACTAAATGTACAGCCTGAACTGCTCTGAATTTGTTTGATATCCACAATAAGATGCAATCACTGATCCAGATTGATTTCCCAGTATGGGAAGAAATATAATAATAATAATAATAATTATTATATTCCTTTCCAGACAAGCAGCTCAACTTCTCACCCAGTCACCATCCTGTCGCGTCTGGACTACTGCAATGTTCTACTGGCCGGTCTCCCTGTTTCTGACATTCAACCACTCCAATTTATTCAAAATGCTGCAGCCCGCCTTGTTTTCAACCTACCAAAATTCTCCCACATCACCCCCCTCTTTCATGAACTTCACTGGCTTCCCATCATTGCAAGGATCAAATTCAAAACACTTGTTCTGGCCTACTCAGCAGTTCACCTCACAGCCCCCCCATACCTACAACCCATGGTCAGTTTCCAGATCCCTCACCGCGCACTCCGACCCTCCACTAGCTCAGGACGCCTTGCCCCTCCCCCCCTACGTGTTTTAACAGCTCCCGATCACAACTTTTTCCCCATCTTGCACCAAAATGGTGGAACGAGCTCCCCTCTTCAATAAGAACGGCCGAATCACTACCCATTTTCAAAAAACAGTTAAAAACCCATCTTTTCAGACTACATGTTGCCCCCTTGTAAACCCTCTCTAGCTCCTATGCACTCTCATCCTCATGCATTTTTATCTCTTCTCTCTTCTCTCTTACTATCCTCCAATTCTTCTTATTACCTCTATTGTTTGTAAATATGTTTTAATTTAAATTGCAGTTTATATATTTGTTCGCTTAAAACTTTTATTTATTTTTCTTATTGCTGTACTGTGTTATAACCTGGTTGTATGTCGCTTTGGATAAAGGCGTCTGCTAAATATCAATAAAGTAAAGTAAAGTAAACGTAATAAATTCAATTTATATAGCAAACTTTAAAATCCAAGGACTTCACAAGGTGCTTTACAGATGCATGATAAAAACAATCAAGCAATCAAACAGGGAAAAATAAAAAAATATAAAGAAACAGCTACTAAAAGATAAAAGGATAAAAACATAAAAACATAACACGTGTAAAGAGAGAGGGAGGACCCTAGGGGAAAGCTAAAATAAATAAGTGGGTTTTGAGTTTTGATTTAAAAACGTCAAAAGAGTCTGTAGCCCTGAGTGGTCCTGGGAGCTGATTCCACAGCCGGGGGCCCAGTGAGGAGAAGGCACGGTCACCCATGCTTGCGAGTTTGGTCCTAGGGACAGAAAGGAGGTTGGAACTGCATGATCGGAGTGTCCGGAGTGAGGATTGAGGGGTGACTAGATCTTGGAGGTAGGTTGGAGCAGTATGATGAATGGCGTTTTTTGTGTGCTTTGTTTTGTTTTCCCCTGCAGTCGCGCTCAGTACACTTTAGGACACAACGAACACACAGATGGGTAGCCAGCTGGTTTTGTCTGTTTGATGTTGTTCACTGTCAACATCAAAGAGAGGAAATCTCTGATATGCCAGATGAAGGTTGTGTGACCGAAACGTTGCAGCAATTATATTAAAAGCCTTGAAGTGGTAGTCAGTGTGCGGGAGTCCTCCTTTGTTCACTGTCAACATGAAAGCCAGATTATTGCCATTTCTGGCAGCAGCGGAGGTTGAGGATCCCTCTGGGAGGAGAAAAGTTAGGATGAGTGAAAAGATGAGCAGCGCGCTTTTCCTCCAAATGTTCAACTTTTTTCAGCTTAAAAACACCCAGAATGCTCGCCAAGAAAACTAGACGCCACCAACGTTTAAACCATTGACCTATATATAATGGACCAACATAGCTCATTGACTTTGACACAGCAAAATGAAGCTCACTTCTGGATATTGTTTGATTTCGTTTGATTGGTTGAATGAATGAATGCTACACGGAAGTACGAGGGGAGGGGGCGGCTGCCCCTAGCGGCTGCCGGGGGAGTTTCCGAATTTGCTCTGTCTCCCTTATCGCCGTAATGCATTATGGGTAGTCAGCTACTTTGGCTAATGTAGCCGCTAACGCTACTTACTTTACATTGCAGTAAAACGGCACTGAATGACCAAATTGATTTAACTTTTAACCATTTCGAGTAACACTGTTTCCATACGGACCCCCAGCGTTGGTTAGTTGTTTATAACGTGACTCTATTTAAAACCTTATAACATACTCCGGTTTCTGTGCTGAATCCAATGGTCTGAATGTCTGAATACAGAGAAGGCTTAAGGCTTTATCTAACGGTATAAATAACATTAAATGGTCCGCCATGTTATGGACGTTAGATGTATGGTATCTATATAGTTACGTGTGTCTACTAACATTATTAAAATATCATAAAGTAATGCTATTTTCTGATAATTTGCTCAACTATTACTTGCTACCCAGTGTTGCCAGATGGCAAATGTCGAATTATCGTACCAGAGGGTCAAAATTATCGTTTTTGGAGTGAAATTATCGTACGCCCCCTCCCCAGCGCGGCGCGCCTTCGGCGCGCCAAAGTCGGGGGTACTGCGGCTGATCACAGGCTACTTTTTGGACTTGGCAAGATCTTTCAACACTGTGATCAGCCTGCGTTGCAACAACAACAAAACACCCTGCACGTATTGGCTGCAAATATGTTGTTTGAAGAGATGATTGTATAAACAGATAGAGTGATAGACGTAGGATTCGCTTAAGTGCAGTGTTGGGAACGTTACTTTAAAAAAGTAATTAGTTATAGTTACTCACTACTTGTTCCAAAAAGTAACTGAGTTAGTAACTGAATTACTCTATAATAAAAGTAACTAGTTACCAGGGAAAGTAACTATTTGCGTTATCTCCACCTTGAAAATGCCAAATTTTCATGGATTGCTGCAAACCTGAGGGTACCCTCACGGGCCCCTCGGGCCGACCAAAACGGGCCGAGGCCGGGCTTGTTTTTTATTTATTTTTAATTAATAGGTCTGGGGTCGGGCCGTTTCAATAATTCAATTAAATAATGTTGTATTAGCGTACTCGCTTGATTTTACACAGCGGAGCACAGTCAGACAAAGAGGAGGAGTGCACAGACACTCCCATAGCCACACACAGACCCTGTCCGTCCATGTACAGCGAGCGGACAGCTCCCGAACACAGAGAGAGAGAGAGAGAGTCAGAGAGACAGACAGAGAGAGGCTGCGCAGGACGGCCACGCGGCAACGCAGCACGCGGAACAGAGAGGGAGAGAGATGTGTCATTATATCGTAATATTGGCTTCGGGCCTCGCAACGGGCTGGATCGGGCACGGGTCTGCATGTCACGGGCCGGGGAGGGCTCGGGCCGAAATTTCAGCCCCGCGCAGCTCTCTACTCCGGACTCGCCATTTCTGCTGCTTCCTCGAATCTGTTTGGTGTGTCTGTGTGTGTGTGTGTGTGTGTCGCCCGTGTCCTGACTCCTGGCTCGTGTGTAACACTGGCTCCGATTGGCTACCATGAAACACATGACTCTGCCTTAGCCAATCATAATCGTTTATCTCGTTATAACCCACCCGGTCTCCTCACTTGACAACACTAGTGTAGGCTACGGGTAGTTTACTCAATCATTTCATAGTAACGCACCACATTTAGCGTTCAGTAACGATAACGGCGTTGTAACGACGGAAACAGTAATTAGTTAGATTACCCCGTTACTGAAAAAATAACGGCGTTACCTAACGCCGTTCTTTTAAACGGCGTTATTCCAAACACTGCTTAAGTGTCACAAAATGATGAAATTATCGTACATTTGGGGGATTTTGGGATTATTGATCGTACATCGTACAGAGGTCGAAATTATCGTACAAATACGATAATTATCGTACGTCTGGCAACGCTGTTGCTACCTGATGCCTTGCGGCACATTGCTGCCTCTACCGGTCGGAATTATTACTGTTCTTATTATCCGATGTTTGTCGTCAATTTTCCTCGAAATGGGGCTATCATTTGGAAAACGGAGCGCGTTAGAGCATGAAAAAGACTTGAAATTGTTTTTTCAGACCATACACTAATTTGGAAAGTGTTTATTTAATACATAGACCGAGAGAGAAGTTGGCTCGTTTCCCATATAGTTGAATGGATGTTCCCGGGAGTGCTACACAAGCTGCGACCCCCACTGGCCATTTGAAAGAATGCAATTTCCGCATAGGCGTCAAAAATAGGCAGGCTGAAATGCCCACTGGTTTAAACGCCAGGTGCGTTCCTTGAAAGAGGGGCGCATTTAGCGCGTCCTTACATGGAGAATGAATTGCAGAAAGACATTGGCAGCTCAAATGAGCGCATTGTGTGTGAACGCCGCCTAAGCGTTACATTATTGTGGCAATATTTTCACAAGTTTGGTAGGTCTGCATTAGCCTGGTAAACCAGCCGGTCACGTGAACTCACATTTCATTTTGTTCTGCGGGACCATCTGGCCTCAAGCCCTGGGAGGGCTTTAAGCAGAAACTGCAAAGTGGAAGAGCCAATCAGTGACTGCGCTCAGTGCCCAGTGATTGAGAGCGCAAGTTGGCCAATCAGGAACGCCACTAGCACTGCACTAACAAAACAATAATGGCCGCCTCCTTGCCTGATCGTCTCGAGGAGTAATGTCAATGTTCGTCTAGTTTAAACAGCCACAAAGTGCAGTTATTGCAGAAATAGACTCAATAACAACAATTAAACAAGTACAGGAGTATCGCCACAACCGTGGAGTTTCTCGGCGGAAATATGTTTTTGCCGTTCTTCTGAGTGGATTTGGGTTTGGCTGAAGGAGTTGTCTGTCAAGGCAAGTACACCCGCCCAACCTCCACCCACTGCGAAACACTGGGTGAAGGCTTAAGGCAAGGCGGGAATGAAGAACGAAATGAAATGTGAGTTCACGTGAGCGGCTGGTTTACCAGGCTAGGTCTGCATGTGCCCTTTTTTAACATTGAGCACCTGCCCCTCTAAAGGTCTCTGCACGGCCCTGTTAACTTTCCACGCCCACTCGCCAAAAGGGGGTGTGGGTGTCTGTCTGTCTGTCTATGTATCTATCTGAACTAGCTAACAATTCATGTTATCAGATTGCATTTTTAAGCGGTGCAACCGCATCAAGAAGTGACTGTGTGTAGTCACCTGAAAAGTCACCTGGGCAAATCCTCGTGCTCCTACACAGGAAGGAGCACGAGAAGGAGCACGAGATGTAGTCTTGTGAGATCTGGCCGAGTGACGCCACCCAACTGGAAGTGATGTCACGCAATTGCAACTGTGATGCCATCAGGCAGTCGTGATGTCATCAGTGATGTCACTCGAGCAAATGTTGAATGCATTTGCAATTTCCCCAACTGTGATGCCACTCGAGCAGCTGTGATCTTCACAATTTGTGTGTGTGTTGGATGCTTTTGCAATTCCTCAACTGTGATGTTGGGTCTGGATCAAGGCAACAAGGAAGAGGGTGTGTGTGTGATGTCAGTCAACTGGAAATGATGTCACGCATTAGCTCGAGTGTGATGTCATCAGGCCGTTGTGATGTCATCAGTGATGTCACTCGAGCAATTGTCTTCTTCTTTAGTTAAAATTGGTTAATGGTGTCTGTATGTCTGCACCGCTTAGTTCAGCAACTCGGTGTGATTTTTTAGATTAAAATAAACAAACAAACAAACAAATAAATAAAGTAACATTAAATGGCAGAAATGTCGAGAAAGTCAGCGTGTGTGAACCATTGACTGTAAATAATAGGTGTGAACCATGGTGTGAACAGGCTGAGCTGGAAAGTCCCCCAAGTTTGTGAGGGTAGGCTATAGACCCTTCTCACGGGGGCCATTTTGTGCCGAAAGGGCAGGTTAAACACAGGTGCAAGCAAAACACTAATGAGGGTTTCCAACTTCCATGATTGGAATTTGGAAACCCTCATTAGTGTTCTGCTTGCACCTGTGTTTGCCCTGCCTTTTCGGCACAAAATGGCCCCCGTGAGAAGGGTCTATAGACCAAATCAGCGGGACGTTTACATTTACTTCCGGGTACCCCTGAGGTCCACACATTATAATGGCGGTGGACGGCACAAACTGACGTGTTGAAGACAAAAACAGACAAAGAAGACAAAAATGGTTCGTCCGTGTTGTGTTGTTGTTTAATATCATTCATAACAACACTTTCACTAACGTTAGTGGAGACCAGACTAGCTAATTTACCTGTTGGACCAGACTAGAGTAGACTTGAAGCTAAATTAAATTGACGTGGCGTCAGTAGCTCTGTCTGTACCAGGCTCTTTCTCGCCGAGAAGAGCCTGGTGACGCGAGGTTACTCTGTCTGTAACGTAAAAAAACAGCGAGTTTGACAGACAAACAAACGTTATTAGCTAGCTAACACTACATAAAACAAACACAGAAGAAAGGCTATACGTCGGACAAGCATGTTTACCAACCGTTTAACCATTTAAATTGAAAGTAGTCGGCCGAAAACAACGAGAGGGTTTGACAGCATTTATTTGACAACACCGCCTTCCCCAAGTGGTACCCGGAAGTAAATTTGTTTACATGGTGACGTCACGGTGATTTGGTCTATAGTGTCCAAGGAAGGCACTATCAGCTACGCCTCGTTACCTCGTTTGAATAAATAATACGAATTGAAACATGACATGACACAATATGTTAACAGTTCACAGTTAACAGTAATGTTAACAGTAAATCACAAAAACAAATTCAAGCTTTTATGAAAAGCCACCATGGTCCCTGTCAATCAAACAAGTCTGTCTGTAGTTTACCGACACGTTGATCGTCGGCGTCGCAGTAGCAGACCGCTTAATCGAGCTAGGAGTAATCGCTCGTGTGTAGTGCCTCGGCCGAACAGAGAGAGAGGAACAAACTCCAACATGTGTGCATTTATCCGTTAAAAATGAGCAACCGCTTGTTCGCGCGATAGTACGTTAATGTACGGCAATTGCGATGGGAACTCGTGTGTTTATTATTTATGTGTGTGTGTTTATTATTATGAAAGGCAGAAAAATACATTGTCAGTTCGGTAACGCTAGGTACCTAGTTAATGTTAGCTAGCCAGATAATTGCTAATGTGGCGCTGATTGCTGTGTCGTTAACGTTTGGCTTTTCAGTCCCGCTTATTCTAAATGGACATTTAGGTTATTGGACTACGTAAGAAACGACCTTGGGTTGCAGCTCTCGTAACTAATCGCTTCGTCGGTGAACAAATGACACTGATGTCGTGAGCTGTTAGCCAGTTGCTAACGTTAGCACCTGATCCTGTTACCTGTGTAGCGCTAGCCACGTATGACTGCTCCTGCTAGTGTTGACGTAGCAGCAGCAGCTAGCTGTCTTGTCTAGCTAACGTTACATGTTTATGTCAATGAAAGGTATCAAGGTATTGGCAGCCAATTTAATAGACTAGCTAGCTACCTTAATAGACCCTGGAGGCGACTGAGGACCGGGGCAGATTACAAAATGTTGTAGTTGGACCTGAACCTGTGGCTCGCTGGTTTCCTGGTTCTATGTTGCATTGAGCGGATGATGAAGCGGGTCATCTGGGTGATATCAGGATTAAACAGAAGAATGATGAAGCTCCTATTTGCCCTCGCTTTGATCGCCTACATTGCCTGTAAGTAGCTACACTTATTTAATTAACGTTATTGATGACGACACATGCAACTCACTCACGCTAACTACTTAACGTTATAGCTTGCTGTCACTGAAATAGACCCTTTTCATTCATTCATTCACAGCAGTCATTGTGTCTCAAGGCAGGGTAAATATTGTAAGGTAAATATTAGCCTGGCATTGCATTGCATTGCATTTGCAAATTAAACATGAGCTAGTTGGCAGATTCGTCAGGTTCCCAGGCAGGTAAACACAGGTGTAAACAATAACATTGATGAGGGCCCTGGCACTGGAACACCTAACCATTAATCTGATTATTAGTGGCCGGGCCAGCGAAGCGGCAGGGCGGCATGGTCTAGTTCAGGGGGCTCGCCTGCCTACCTTGTAGTGACCAAGCCTCCACACAGAAAGAGTTCCTTGCAAGATTTGGAAGGCTGCTTGGCTATATTAGCCACAACATACCTCACTTTTCTAACGTGACACACATCGTTGACTCCCACTGGTGTGCCACCCTGCTCCCCAAGTTTCTGTGGCTTGGGATCGTTCAGTTGAAAATTCAAGTTGACTGCATAAATTAGGGGTAGTTATTAGATTATTGTCCCCTGTCTGTTTAATGGTAGAGGTAATCAAAAACATGACGGTTAGATTACAGGATAGTTTGTGGATGAGGTAAAGCCTTGATGATGTGTGTTATATATAATGATAAAATATGGTGTATTAACACAGTTGGAAGTTCTTATGAATAGCAAAAGGCTATATTTTACTAGAGGTAAAGGGGGAAATATGGTTGTTAAATTCCAAGATGGTTTGTGGGGTTATGATGACATATTCTGCTTCAGATATTTGAATGTTTTTGCAAATCTTTGCAGAGAGAATGAAAAGTCCTACAGCGGCCCGGCAGCCCACACACTGGGGACTGAGTGCGCACATTGACTGATGATGTCATAGACACCGTGACATCACAATTGCTTGAGTGACCATCACTGTGGGACAAAGATCTCAGACAAACAGACAGAACCCACTTACTCCCTTATATTATATACTAGGGATCTCGCACACTACGCACGCTCGATTCCTAGGCTTGCCCGCTATGCGGGCTCGCCCGAGCTGGCCCTGCAGCTCACATTCGCAGCCGGCAGCTCGGCTGCTGTGTGGCCAATGAGACCAGCATCACTGATGATGACAGATTTATGACATCACTGATGCCATCAGTGGGATTTATGACATCACTGATGATGTCAAATTGGGATTTCATCAGTGGGATTCATGACATCACTGATGATGTCACAGTGGGATTTATGACATCACTGATGATGTCACAGTGGGATTTATGACATCACAGTGGGACAGACAGAGAAATAGAGCTCTGAATCTCCGCCAAATGTTTTAATAGTCTTTGCTTGACTATCTGCTGAAGCCCACGGTCATCCATGGTATTTCCATGATATTCAAATTTTTTGGAAAGTATCTGTATATGTACAGTATATATATATATACTGTGTATATATATATATATTTGATGTATTATATGTACAATAGTCAGTCACCCTTTCCATAAGAACCAGAGTAGTTGAGTAGTTGTTCTGAGGTTTGATTCATTCATACACATTGAACAAGGCATCTGTTAATGTGTGGGAAGAGGTTTGAGGCTGGCAGGTGACAGAGGGAGGCTGGAAGTTAACTGTCGTCCTGCGAGACTGAGAGGGTTTTTGCTTGAAGGATGGTGGAGTGAGAGGGGGCAGTGGGGACAAATGGAGCGTTTAGGTTTATTGTCTTAGCAATGGGTCCTAGGTAGGGCTGCACAATTAATCATATTTTCATCGTCATCCTAATATGAACATGCGCAATAAACACATTGCAAAGACTGCCTGAAATGCAATGAATAACAAAAGTGGTTTTATTTACATGCGTCATGCATTCCCACTCAGCATCTGATCATTGTCTTGTCTTGTGTTGTAAATCCAGCGTACACCTTTCCCTTGCAACAGTGCGCTCCGCCCCTCTGCCAAAGTCCAAACACGCTGTGTGTAGTTTCAGCTAGAGTCAGTGGGTATTTCATGTCTTTATTCAGTGGGCATAGGCTATGTTTGGGGGTCTATGTTAGCATTATTAAAGCAGAAAGACATAGGAACTGTATAGCTAATATGCATACTTTAATATTTGTTTATTTATCGCAAGTCGACGTATCGTCATCGCTATATTGAACAATGTTATCGCACATCGCAGATTTTCCTTATATCGTGCAGGCCTAGTCCTAGGGGTCGTCTGCATAGAAAGAGAAGGAAGCTGCAGTCAAGGTCAGTTGCTGTATGACGAGTACGTGTGTAACAGCCATGGGCACAGTTTCACTCTCAACTAGGTACGCTGTCTTCTAAAAGTCGATGATTCGATCATCAGTCGAGAGACCCGTGAGTCGACGGAGATTCCTCAAGTCGAGCAGTCGTGTTTTTTTTCTCTCCCTCCCCTCCAGTCAGTGTGTTGTGCTGTGCTCTTAAAATACTGAACACAACCTCGTCAAAGTTGGCACGTCTTAATTATAGTCAGTTTCTCGCTGGATGTGTCATTATTGATATCTTACCTAGATAAGCTCAAATTATGTTGTTTATATTATCAATCCGACTTGGAAGCACTCTCTGCCGACCGAGCAGCCGCGCGCACGAGCAGTGTGATTCCCACTGTCTCCCATGGCCCAGAGAGAGGATGAGAAGAGGCTGACAACGTCATGTTAACGTTACTTTATTCTCATCAGAAACCACTTTGATTTGCACGTTTAAACAAGTTTGCAGCCTAGGGATAACTCAAACATTTAATTGATCTATTCACGTCAGAGGAAGCCAGGATTAAACAAAACGATATCAGAAGTACACAGTGCATCCGCCCGTGTGTCTCTTCCGGGTATAGTGTCCTCGCTGGGGAGGTACAGACGGAGGTAGGGGAGGAATTTCGAGGTTTGAGTGACAGATTAAGGGCGAATGGCGTTACGAGAATTACTCACAAGCTCATTTGAATGCTTTTCCATTGGTTGCATTTTGTAAAACCCACACAGAGACGTGAAGCGTTATTACGGAACCCACTGCGGTTTTGGGCAGACCACGCCCTGCGCCCGCCTACGCAGCAGTCAAGCGCCGGGATTGGCCAGGCGCCCATGCTCCATGAGCCAATGGGACGAGTATTTATTTTGGCAAGTTGTGGCTGCGCTTCCTTGACAAGTTGCGTGAAGGGTGACCAATGGCATCGATTCATGACACGGCGCTATTGATTGATTGATTTTATTCAATGTTTGGATGAATACATGGGACATAAAATACATGCAGCCATCAACATCAAGGATAAAAACACAATAAAGTCCGAGGACTTGTTTTCATTGTGGTCCTTGGTCTCAGACATACAGTTCAAACAACATAAAAACAGACATTTATACATAAAAATACATACCGTCCTTTATGAAAATTTTTATCTACTTAGAAACTAAAAACAGATTTATCAAAAGCAATATAAAATTAAATAAAAGAACCAATCCTAAAAATAACACGTAATTAAAGAACTTAAAACCATCAGACTGTCTAAAATAAATTAAGGATACATTTTTATGCTATGTCCCCCCCATCTAATTTTTTTTGTTTAGACTTATTTAGGCCTTATTAGTCTTGAGAAGAACTGTAGCTTAGGCATTGGACATGTCATTTAAAAGCAGCGGAAATGTCCTTTACACTTGAATTTGTTTATTCATGTAGGCTACATGTTGTTTTAATGTTTAAAGGGTGAAATAAAAAAAATAGGCTAAGAGCCTAATTTAAAAAAGAAAATTATGTCCTGCCTGTCTCATTCAGACTCCATTATCCCAACGTCGAATTGCCGCAATTGACTGTTAATGTGGTCAAAAATAATCACTGAAGATTTTTTTTTTTTTTTTTTTTAGAATACCGTAGTCAAATATTCGTATTGGACAGTCGAATCTGAGTTGTCTGGCAGCAGAAGCGTCATGCCCATTGTAACTGAGGGGGCAATTGCCCCCTCAGATTTTTGAGAGGTAAAATTTTTTTTTTTTTTTTTTTTTTTTTTTTTAATAAACATAGGCTATAATATTATAGGCTGTGTATGGTAGTTGAAACATAGTTTCAAGTTTACGTTTATGTATGTTTGTAGTTAAAACAAAAACATAAATACTGTATAGGCTACATACAGTACAACACAAAAGGCTGTTATTTACCCTTTGTCGCCACCTGGTGAGTAAATATATATAACTAAAACCATTAGAATTGACAACCGGTCCGCGACTTTTTCTCCCATGTATCTACCAGTCCTTGGCACAAAAAAGGTTGGGAACCCCTGCTCTAGAGGAAAGATTTCTACCTTCTGAAAAGGCAATACCAGCCAAAATAAACATTGTGTTACATTGCTTTGAAACATGTGGTCTCCCTTTTTTGTCAAGTCCATTGAGCCTGGGCAGTGGCAATGTACTTAGTCTGGTGATTATGGATCTTTCCAGGAGGCTGAGCAGTTTGGAAAATAGCCTTATGGTTACACCTGCTCAGTCTGTTAATTTAAAATTAGATATATTCCTCTAAATCTGGCTTCCAACCCCCAAATTTTTTTTTGCCGCCCTCTGGGCGGCGCCAGAGTTCGCCCCCTCAGATTTTGCCTTGCATGACGCCCCTGTCTGGCAGAATCCTGACTCAAGGACAGCACTACAACTAGGCCACGCATTTATCATTCTGCCTCTCCTCTTGGCCCACATTATGCTTTTGTTCAGCCAACTCCTTCCTTGTGACTTAATTCCTCATAGATGACTGTGTGTGTGTGTGTGTACTAGAGGTGTGTACTAGAGGTGTGTACTAGCGGTCGATCCATATGGGTTTTTCAATGGCCGATGCCGATATTTAGAGAGCAGGGTGGCCGATGGCCGATATATAATGCAGATAATTTATTTTTTAATTTAATTTGTTTGCATTCGATAAATTATGATTTAAATACAATAATGAATGAGAGTATTTGGGTAAAAAAACAAGTAGCCCATTGTATTTGTTATAAATGGATATTCATGCACATTGAAAATCTAATATAACAAATACATCTAATGTAATATGGTTATCTTAAGGTGCGTTCACACCGACCTATTAAAGTTTTTCGCTGGCATCGAGTTTACATACAAAGTCAATGCAAACGAGCGATTGAGCGTATATTCGCCTGGGAGAAAAATCGCTGGGTGTCCGAGCGACAGAGACAGAGCGATAGGGCGAAAAATCGCTCGTCACCCGAGATGAAATATCCCAACTCGAGCGAAATTTAGCTGGCAACAGTCACTTGCCGCTCAACGCTGATTGGCTGCCGTGTGAGTCAAGGATCACACTGGCTTGGAACAAACCGCTGGTTTATTAGTGTGGCAACAAACCGCATTGACAGGCTGACAGCTGACATGAAGTGAAGTCTGTACTACCGGTATAGATACACAAGCTCGCGTTAGGAGCACGCTGATAGGCTTAGCTTGTAAACAACTATGGTGGCTCGTAGTGGACAAACATCATGACATTGCGTTTTCATCCTGACGTTAGCCCCCAGATGTCCGTCAATTCTTGTGCCTGTTGACGAGCGATTTAAACACAGCGACAGAGCGATTCCAAAGGGTTGAATCGAGCGACAGGGAGAAAAATAAATATCTCGGTGTGAACACAGCTTTAGCCAGTAACATGCTTTAGTTTTTATTATTATTAATGAAATAGAAAAATACATTGGATTATGCGGTAGATTTCAGAAGTGACTGGTACGAGAGTCTGCTGAGTGTGAAGGGGGCCATGAGCAAAAACGTAAAAAACAACAGAAAAAAATTATAATTCATCTGCATCATCTTTTGTAATAATCGTCCTTGATAATCGTCCTTGTGAGCACAGGCAGCGGCCGATGCAGATTAATTAAAATTTTTAATATTCGGCACAGATTAATTGGCCGGCCGATTAATCGGTCGACCTCTAGTGTCTACGGTGGGAACTAGGGCTGCACGATTTATTGTATTTTCATCGTCATCGCGATATGAAAATGCGTGATGAACACATCGCAAAAGTCACGTGTTATCGCAAAAAAAAAATGTTTTTACAGTGCACCTGAACGCAACATGCAAGATACCGGCTGAATAAGTGTCCAAATGTTCATGTCATTCTGGCCAATACTCCACTTCTGTTATAACATTTCAGTCTGGAATATGGAATATCTTTCAATAATCGTTATGATGACTAAAAGGCTAAAAGTAATCTCATGTGTAAGAAATGACTGTTCTACATTGAAGTAAAAATGTAAATAATTAACTTGTTGGTTTTGGATTTTTTTTAGCTTCAAGAGTGCATTTTTGTTTGTATGACCATCAACACAGGCTTTGAGAATCTCGTGCCACTTACTGATACGTATGCTTAAATTAACACACTCATATTGCAAAATGAATTTAGGCCCTCACTGTAATACTTCAGAAGTTGAATTTGAAGTTCAGCATTAATAAATTTGTCATTTTTTGTCTTAGTTTTACCTTTGTGTGTTATTGCAATATAAAACTACATAATTGAGAATCGATTCTAGATTCTGGAATCGAGAATCGTTGGAATCGAGAATCGTTGGAATCGAGAATCGATTCTGGAATCGGATCGTGACCCCAGGAATCGGAATCGGATCGGATCCTGGCTTAGCCGGATCGGAGCACCCCTACCCATTAATATTTTTGTTTATAGCTTTTTTTTATTTATCGCAGGTCATATCGTCATCGCAATATTGAACAGTGTTATCGCACATCGCAGCTTTTCCTCATATCGTGCAGCCCTAGTGGGAACCTCCTTGCCCTGATGCATGTATCTCACAGCATGACAGCATTGCCTGATTGCCTCCCCTCTCCGTTTCTCAGTTTTACCTGTTACTTCATGAATTACAATGCTCAGTAGAAATGTGCACTCAGTAGAGATCTCTGCCAGGCTTTCTGTCCTTAACTTCCAAGCTACTGTAGCTTGCCAACCGGTGTTTCCAACCGAGAGCAGTCAGACGTATATACAGTCATAATGATGGTATAAAACAGTCAATAACATACAGGCATAAATGTTCACAGAACATTGTAGGCTGATTGGTCGAGTAGTAGTATGTGAGATCAGCTGCTGACGGAAGAGACAGATAACACACGCACACACACACACACACACCCCCACCGAACACATGATCTCCCCCCATGCTTCACCTGGCGGAGATAAGAATTCAGTGAGACTACAGGAGTGGAAGCAAATCACAAATAACTGACAACTCACGTCGCAGCCTATGAAAACCAGCAGTTATATCATATAATTAATTTTGTATCATCCTTTGAATCTGTTCCTATATCTTTTTACAACGTCAAATTCCTGAAATGTGTGTGACAAGTGTAAAATTGTGCATTACCGTAATTATATTCTGCCAATTCTTTTGACCACCTTTCCCTTTCTCTCTTCCAGCTGTCTGGGGAACATATACAAACATGAGGTACAGTAATACATTTTTTTTGTTAGGTTATTCTCAGTTTTTACTGAGACGCTTGCTTGTGGGAAACTACATACCACTATTGGAATGTAAGATCTCAGTGAGTGGAATTTGTTTTCACACAAAGCCTTTTGATTCAAATCAGCCTCTCGCCTCTTCTGCTTCATTGTTTCACTTTACCCAATCAACCACATCATTGAGTGCGTTTACATGCAAACAATAAACGGATAACTGAGAATAATCAGTTTATGGCAATAATCTGATTTGTGCGTTTACATGCACTTCAATAATCCGACAATAGGAAAAACCCGGGTTTACATGATTCAGTCAATTAGTCGGATTACTCTCCAGAAGGCAGCGGTAATTCCGCAATAAAACAACAAAAGAAGTTGCAAAATGCAAAATCACATTTTCATTACTTCTTTGTCCGGCTCGGAGGATGGTTTAGGTGAAAATTAGTTTGTATCTCGTTGTCTAACTAGGGAGGCGTCGCTTTGGAAGTGTGAATCTGTCATATATTTCCAACTTTACCAAGCATAGAGCACAGAGACAGGCAGGCGACTGAGGCACGTCAAATAACATGAACGATACAGATCTTGACCCAACTGAATTTAAATAGCTGTCAGAAAACGGAGAGAATTAAAGTCCCTGGAAACCAGAAATCATTTTTTATTATTTAGCATTTTGAGTTCATCACATCACAGGAACCTATGTTAATAAGCCACCAGCCAAATTTGAACGATGATGAACGTCGCAAAGTATATAAATTTAGGTTTGACAGTCATGGCAAAAGTGATGAGAATCAATTAGATTTTAGAGTGTATTTTCTCCCGCGGACTGTGTGGGCATGTCCCGTCTGCAGCAGAGGAGACCTGCTGGAGGAGACCTGCTCGGAGGAGACCTCTCTCTCCGTTAATGGAGAGAGAGAGAGAGAGAAGGAGTGTGTGTGTTCGCGCGTTGCTCGACGCATAGCACAGACAGAGAGGGTTTACAGAGAGGAAGAGATCTCTGCGCTGCGAGTGCACAGCGCTACTGTGTGTGTCAGTGTGTGTGTGTGCGCGCGTGCGTGATTCGTTTTATTAATGCGTCGTTCTATTCGAGACAAATATTCGTCATCTCCTGTATCCACATTACAACATAGCAGTGCAGCAACGGGGAGGCAGCAGGTCGGGAAACGCCTGTTGCAGGAGCTCCGTGCTGCTCACCTTCATCTAATCAAGCCGGCTGTGGTGCGCCATGGCCGGGGAGAAGAAGCAGAAAGGGGCCAGTGAGTGAGTGAGTGAGCAGCGCGCGTCTCCAGCTGCCTCTCTCTCCCGCAACGTGTACATGCACAGATGTATAAACCTGAAAGAAAGCTGGTTATGCTGTAGACATGCAGAGAGAAGACCGATTATTGGCCAGAAACCTAGGTGTGTTTATCGGTTTTCTCTTAACCCGTTTATGACTATAAACGGATAAAGCTTATCGGTGTATGCTGTTTACATGACCACTTGAATAATCAGGTAACTCCAGAAATCCGCTAATAAACAGTTTATTGTGTGCATGTAAACGCACTCAGTGTGTGTCGTTGTCAGTACAAGCTTTGGCCTTGGCAGCCCTTCTCTCCCAAGTGTTGTTCCTGTTGTCAGCACAAGCTTTGGCCTTGGCAGGCCTTCTCCGTCAAGTGTTGTTCCTGCCGCAGCCTCAGTCCCTCTCATGCCTGCAGCTCATACATGATGTCCCAAACACAGTCCGAGTTTTAACAGGCGGCAAATGTAGTGAGCATAATACTCCCATCCTTGCTCTCCTCTCCTCCATTTAGAATAGATTTTAAGATCTTCCTGTGCAATGAGCTGCCTGAGGAAATAAGGCTTCCTTTAAATCACTTATCAAGAGTTACTTTTACACACTTGCATTATTAGTATTTGATTTGCGTGTTCTTAATCTTGTGTCCTCGCTGTCCTTTGTTTTGTCTTGCTGTTTGCACTTTGTTCTTGATTTCTCTTGCTCTCTGATAAGCACTTTGTAAACCCTGGCTGTTTTTAGATAATAGATAAAAGATAATAGACAAAATACATAGCAATATATCGATATATATCGACTAGAATTATCGCGCGCTCCTTTCTAGCGCTCCTTTCTAGCCTCCCTCGCTGCCCCGCACGCTCGCCCGCTCAACTGGCCGGGCCCGTGCTCATTTCTAGCGTGCCTTGTTGGTTTACCCTCGAGTTCTCGCCGGCTTCATGGGTTCACAGGCTTGCCCGGCCTCGCATGCTGCGTGGGCTCCTAAGTTGTACACACACAACTTGGCCGCTCCGCAGCCTCACCCGCAGCTCAGCTGCAGCGCGGCTTTGCCCGCTGTTGAGCAATTGTGTCCTGCGTGGAACCGGCCACCTGATTATATTAGTAAGATATCGTGATATATATGTGATGAGAAGATATCGTCTTAGATTTTGGATATATGGCTTAAGTGTTGTCTTTTCCTGGTAATAGACTGCATTACAGTAAAGCGATGTCATTTTCTGAACTTACCAGACTGTTCTAGCTGTTGTATTATTTGCCTTTACCCACTTAGTCATTATATTATCCACATTAATGATTATTCATCAATAATCTAATTGTGTACATATTTTGTGAAAGCACCAATAGTCATTAGGGATAAAAATGTTGGGGTAAAAAAAAAAAGGCAGATGTAGTGAGCATAGCTCTGGCCAAATCTAACTGACATCACTGTGAACACAAAACAAAGAAAACTTCTGATATAATATGATTGTTTTAATAAAGTGTATTACTCAATTATAGTCAATACAAAAATAAAGGCTTTTATAGAACGGGAAGCCAATGACTGCTTAGTCTGCAGATAAAACACAATGACAAAAAGCATACTAATTTAGACTCTTATTGTCATGTTATGTTGACTGATGCTTTTTACGTAGCCTAATCTGCGCGACTGCACCTTTGTGTTCCTTATTATTGGCTCTCTTAGATGGCTCTGTCCAGCAGCTAGCTCAACTGTAAAGTCCCTTTGTTATAGTGGGACTCCCGGCTAGCGCGTTAGCTTAACATTAGCGTGTTGTTTTTTGGAGTTAAATACACAATCCCTGGATGTTTCATTTCGGGTAAAGGGGTTTCCATTAGTTTCTATATGTTTACACCAGCTCTATGAGTATGAAGTGCTTTTGCGGGGCTGTTTGATCACAAGCAGTGTCAGTGTGTCTGCCAAGCGGGTGAGCCTGAAGTGTAGGCCGCGCTACGAGCTAACGCTAACACTCGCTAAGCTAACGTAAAACAACAAACAAATCCGCTGCATCATCGCCAGCATTGGTTTAACATAATAGACGTTTGCCCTCCTCTCGGAACCCATGCGGGACATGGATTGCAAATTACAATAGCTGTGATAATCTAAACTGAAAAACGGCAACATACTGCATGGGAGCAGCCATGTTTGGCCATCGCAGCTGTGATGTCACGAGCGTGCGACAACAATAGCTCCGGTCCGAGGCAAAAACAAAGCCTGATTATCGGCTGTTAATTTATCGGAAAAAGGCCATTACCGGAATAATAAATAATAACGCAAAAATGGCCATATCGGCCGATAATTTATCGGTCCGATAATTATCGTGCATCCCTAATAGTCATTTTACAATATCGTCCAGTTCCAGCAATATTGTCGCAATATCGATATTGAGGTATTTGGTAAAAGAATATCGTGATATTAGGTTTTCCATGTTAATGAGATTGCGATACAGTGTTGAAACAGAACAGAGCAATTGAAAAATGTAATTCATGATGAGGAGTGTCTGAGATGTTCTTGGATTACACAAGATTACACACATTATCCTATATAATGTGGCCTTTTCTGGTGTGCGGGGTTGTGTGTGTGTGTGTGTGTGTGTGTGTGTATATATATGTATGTGTGTGTGTGTGTGTGGACCTGTGCTTCATGCTGGGGGCCGTTGGCTCTGGGCTTGACTGATTATGGTTTCCTTGCTCATGGAAACATGGTGAGGCAAGAGTAAATATTTCTAATCACGCTTAGGAGGGGGGTAAGTTATTAATGCAACCATCTGGACTTCGTGTCTCTCCCCATCTCCTTTTCTCTCATTCTCTGTCGCAGATCGATACAAGAACATGGAGAGATGAAGATTGAGCAGAGAATTGATGAAGTGAGTTGTGCTCGAGTCTGGTTTCTTCTTTTTACATGGCGTAGTAAATCTGTTATGATTATGAATCGTGTCAGTTGTGTGTTTTCAACCACTATTACTCCTTGTAATGATACACATGTGAGGACATTCCATTGATTCACATTCATTCCCTAACCACTACATGCCTAAACCTAAACTAACCCTAACAGCTATCTGTTACATTTCTCTTGTGACACTAATGAGGGTTTCCAACTTCCAATCATGGAAGATGGAAACCCTAATTAGTGTTTTGCTTGCACCTGTGTTTATCCTGCCTTTTCGACACAAAATGGCCCCCGTGAGAAGGGTCTATTGTGGAATTGAGAATTTAAAAAGCTATGACACTGCTCCATAGGCAAAACTCTGTTATAAATACAAATAAAAACAATCTTAAAAGTACGATACAATACTACAAAAACAAAAAACTGGTGCTTAGCCTATAGAGACAGTTGGCGTGTGTGGGAACGCCCACAAAATGTTATACAGCTAGTGCGCGAGTGGGGTAAAACCATCCATATATCTCAATGGGCTGACTCACCAAAGGAATGTGCTGTAGCTCTAACTACAGTTTTGGGGATTCTAGAGCAGAACACAAGACGTCTGCTCAGATGTGCGTTTACTGCGGTGGTTAAATCGTGTCTGCCTGGGCTGGGCTAGCAGCTAAATTCTAACTTTGCTGAATGGATAGAACGGGGGATTTACCCCCACCCTGACCACGCCCCCAGCCAGGCTGAGCCAGCTAACCCAGCGTCTATGACGAGACATCGCCTCAACCTATGCCCGGTGGGGGGTCAATTCCTGGCTCTCTATGGATCACAGTGTCATGACAGCAGGTGGCAGGCTCTCTATGGATCGCAGTGTCGTGACAGCAGGTGGAAGGCGCTCTATGGATCGCAGTGTCGTGACAGGAGGTGGCAGGCGCTCTATGGATCGCAGTGTCGTGACAGCAGGTGGCAGGCGCTCTATGGATCGCAGTGTCGTGACAGCAGGTGGCAGCAGGCTCTCTATGGATCGCAGTGTCGTGACAGCAGGTGGCAGCAGGCGCTCTATGGATCGCAGTGTCGTGACAGCAGGTGGAAGGCGCTCTATGGATCGCAGTGTCGTGACAGCAGGTGGCAGGCGCTCTATGGATCGCAGTGTCGTTCGTTCGGTTGCCCTGTGGTCACTCTGTGAAAGTGTGCTGTCGGGAGTTAAATAGCAAGCGCTCAATTGGGAGACCCGTGTTCGATTCTTGGCACTTGCACAAAATTCTATGTTGCGGGGCCGTTAGATTCTTAGTCTGTCTAATGGAATTTACATAGCAAACAGAAAACACACACAATTGAAAAGTCAGCTCCATAACAGATCATTGTTATTGAATCTAAATATTTGCTTATCAAATAGTGCAGTTACGCATTAAGTCATTTTGCTATCTGGTTAACCTTACAGTTCAAAGCGGCAGCTTGCCTGTGAAAGCTCATTTGTTTTTGCCTTCACTGCTGATGACATTTCCTCATAATGAATGTTGTGGTGTCATCGACTTGTTTTGAAGTGCAAACTATAATGCTGCATCCTGGCTCCCCTGGCCAGTGACACTTAGGAATAGACTAGGTGACAACCAAGTATAGTTTGGTGACAAGCTGGAGAGACAGTTGACGGTCGGAGAGACGACATCCGTACGGGATGGGATTAGCACCCCAGCCTGGCTCTCTCGTGAGGGAGAAATCCACAAACGCTACGCATTAGCCTCCTGAAAATCTGTGCAAAGATCGGCGCGGCCTGGGGTCCTTCAGGCTAGAGCGAGGTGCTCGCCGCAGGCGAATGACGTGCAGCGCACAGGCCTTCTTGAGGCGTCCTCTCTGCCCATGGTAGGATTGCCTTTTCCCCGGGAGGGTCTGGTGAGACGTAGGAGGAGCCCGGCCTGGAGTCACCCACACAGGGCCTAGACCACACATGGGCAAAATACGGCCCGCGGGCCGCATGTGGCCCGCCGGCGCCTCCTGTGTGGCCCGCGATGGAATTGCAATTTTTTTCTTTTTTCTTTTTTTTTCTTTACAATGCATCTGAAGGCAACATGCAAGATACCCGCTGAATAAGTTTCCAAATGTTCATGTCATTCTGGCCAATACTCCACTTCTGTTATAGCATTTCAGTCTGGAATATGGAATATCTTTCAATAATCTTTATGGCTAAAAGGCTAAAAGTAATGTCATGTGTAAGAAATGACTGTTCTACATTGAAGTAAACATTTAAATAATTAACTCGTTGGTTTTGGATTTATTTAGCTTCAAGAGTGCATTTTTGTTCTTGTGTGACCCTCAACACAGGCTTTGAGAATCCCGGGCCATTTACTGATACTTATGCTTAAATTAACCCACTCATATTCTAGTTTATTTCAAGAAAAAACATTTCGGCTAGTGGAAATTCTAATTGGCTGGTAACTTTAAAATCTAGCAGCCATATTGGCAGGTGGTCAAAAAAGTTAATTTCAAGCCCTGCAGGGAGAGCAGGTGGTGACATAGGAGTGAGTGAGAAAATGATCAAATATTGGTGGTTAAGACTGAATAATGACATCACAACTGTTAATTAAAAAAGAGTTATTCCTCTAAACCTGGCTTCAAATGCCCCAAATTTTTCGCGCTGGGGCCGTTCAGCCCTCAGCAAAATCTGGTAACAAGGATTTTTTTTTGTGGCCCTCTATCATCAAAGTTGCCCATCCATGGGTTACGGCATGACAATATTTGTTCAGCCCCCGGCAACAATCTGGGTTTCTCATGTGGCCCCCCATGAAAAATAGTTGCCCACCCCTGGCCTAGACCCTCCATGCACCGAAGGGCCTTACAATACTGCGGTGTAGCACTAACTCTTTTGCAGCGGATTGGGGTGATCAACCCTTCCGCAGGCAACGTTGCAGACAGAGTAGGAAGGCTGATCCGTGAGCGGCTGCTTCTGGGACGCGGGTCGGGGTCTTAATCGGCCTCGGCTGGGTCTACTGGGCGAGGGTGTATGATGTTGAGAGACCCGAAACACCTTACGACCCCAGCTAAACATCACTGATGTCCCAGCGCATGCTGTAGCATGTATTTTAAATCAATGCTGCTGAGTCATGGTAATGAGAGGAAATGTGCTCTACAAGTAGGAGTGGGAATCACCAGATGCCCACGATACAATACTAAAACGATACTTGAGTCACGATACGATAGTATTGCGATATCGGCGATATTGCAATATATTGAATATTGTGATATATTGAATATTGCGATATATTGTCACTCCTAACTCGTTTTCCTACCTTTTCCTTGACCTCACCAGAAGTAAAACATGCAGTGTTTTTTTGTTTTGTTTTGGCCCCACACGTAGGCTACATTATTAAGCTTCTCTGGACTCAATACACCACTGCAGGCGCGGACTTCACCATCGGGCGCTTCGGGCAGATGCCCGGTGGCCTGGCATGGCATTGCCTGCAACTCCCCCCCCCCCCCCTCAATATCGATACTTGGCGTCCAAATATCGATACAATATCGTCAGGCAAAATATCGCGATACTATGGTGTATCGATTCCCCCCCCCACCCGTATCTACAAGTGCCCCTGTGAATGTCCTTAAAGTCGAAGTGAACCGGAGGCGAATGCAATAGCAGGAGCGTCGGAGACTCAAACAAATCTTGTCTGAGATGACAAGGTTGAGAGATGGACCACAAGCCGCACAATGCCGGGTGTCGATGATTTGATTTGACAATTCTGGGGACTGGCTTTGGCATTGGCTAATCACGGCATGTTCCACCCCCAAATCAAGTGGGATTCAGCATGTTGTCGTGCTACGCGAGTGGGATCCCCGGAGTACCAGGCAGCCAGCTGCTTCGCGCGGAACGAGCGGACAATCCGATGCATGGGTGATGCCCGCCCGCCTGGAATCTTCGAGGGGCGACCCCTGACAACCAGCAGGCTCTCAAGTGCGCACCTTTATCGCTGCTGTAAATACGATATTCCTGGAATGCGAGCCAGTTGCATTTCTTTGCATACTTAGACATTATCATTTTTGTTTTTTGTTCATGTTTCATACAATTGGCCAAGGTAGTAGTTAGTTTATGGGATAGGAATTCTGCCAGATGACAGGCACTAGACGCCATTTTCTCTTTATTTTGGAAGAGAAAATTATCCTGAAATGAAGATTTGATTGACAGCTGCCATGTCGTGATATGATTGGTTGAAATGGGGTAGAAATTTGATAGTACTACTAGGTGACGTCAGCAAACTGTAGATTACTGTTATCAATGAAATCTTGAAAAATGAACTTTTGATGTGAAAAACTAAAGAAATTAGATTTTTGTGATTTTTTTGCATACATTATTAAATAGGTGCACTGCATACCCAGGTATTTGAACTAAAAGAAAAGAAAAGTCATTTTTGGGTTCAGCTCGACTTTAAGACCAGTAAAATAGGGGAAGCTACAGAGAATAGTAGATTTTCTACATTTGTGTAGCTTTACCTGCATGCTGTCTTGATCCTTGCTACAAATCCAAAGAAGCGAAAGACGTGCCATCACTGGCCACAGTGAAGCTTTACTTTCCATGCTTCATCTCAAAGCACAATTATAACCTCTCCTCCCACCAGCCCTGACTCCCAACTGTAATTCATAATTATGATATAGATTAATTTCTAGGCATGAATGTGTTGGCAGCAGCAGCTACAGCCTGGGGTTCTTGGTGTCCATGATTCATTATAGTGAAAAATAGACTGTACTGTAACTAAGTAAGGGATAATCCCAGAGGTGTCCAATATCAAGAATTATCGGATGACGGGGAGGCCGTGGAGGACTGCGGAGACTCCGCGGTCCTCCACGGCCTCCGCAAATAATAATTAATAAATAATTAATAATTAATAAATAATAATTTTTGGCAAGTGACCCTGGTGACTCCGCGGCGGCGGCGGCGGAGTCCATTATATACCAGGGTCACTTGCCTAAAAATAAAATGAAGATCATGAATTTATATGTTCATGCGTTTTGCAATCAAAATATTTAAGTTATTCATAAGCCATAAGTCAGTTTCCCTGGTAACACCTGCTGGTTTGACTAATACCTGGAGCAATCATTACCATCCCATAAGGTTCTTATGCAATGGAAACGTTGTTACACCAACCTCTACTCATCTCTTTTACAGGCCGTGGCTCCCCTTAGAGAGAAGATTCGTGATCTGGAGTTAAGGTATATGCACATTATGCAGCGTGTGTACACTCACAGAGCGCAGACACACTGGAAATGGATCTGAGGCTGAGGCGGAGGCGCAGCGCGCGCAATTTCATTTCAGCGTCCGTGCAGACTAGACCGTCTGACCGATCACACCGGCCGTGACGCGGCGTGACGGGATGTGACGCCGCTTGCTCCCTGCAGCGAGAGTTTGCGTGTCTGGTCGATGTTTGACACGAGGCGCGTGCGTCCGCGTGCAGCCAGGCAGTACAAGTTGTGAGCGGCGCGGAGCCAAACAGAGCGCTTCTGGTGTGAATGGCCAGGGCAGGCTCCTGCTCGACGCTTCAGTGACGCGCAGCGTCGCTTCCATTTCCAGTGTGTCTGCGCCATCGCCTTGTAACTTGGAATTGATATGCCATTCCCATGCACTGACATATTAGTCTGTATTATTATTTACAGATACTTGCTTAATTACTGTTTTCTGTCATCTTGTGTAAGCCTGAGTTACCATGAAATGTCCAGTAATGGGGCCTTTATTTACCTCGGCAAAAGGACTTTTATTAGAGACAGTAGACTATTATTTGTTTTGCCAGGTGATTGAATTTACTTGTATAAAGAAGTGTCCTGCTCAAATGTACTATCCTCTACCATGACCTCTTACTTTGTTACTTACTACCACCAATTTATCTTCTCTGCTGCAGTTTTTCCCAGAAATATCCTCCTGTGAAATTCCTGTCAGAAAAGGATCGGAAGAGAATTTTGGTATGTGACAAACACACTCACAGCAATTAGTCACGACTCACTAGCATTACTTTATTCAACCTCTAGTCTAGTCCCAGTTTCACAGTTCTATCGAGAGCCAAAGTGAAACGTCAATTCCTGCTTGCTCCCTGTACCAGCGCTGAAAAAATTATGAATGGCAGTGAACGGAGAATAACGTTACTTCTTTGATCCCGTTTGAATTGTGCCACGGGGTGCCAACGTTAACGTTTTGTCAATTTAAAACATAACTTTGCATGTCAAGAAAGTCGCAGTTTGTCGCAGCAAGTGACGTTCACTTTGCCTCTCTATTGCAGCCTGCGCGTCATTCCAACACTTTCCCCTCGTCATTTCTATAACTTTTTTTTCTTGCTGGCTTGTCCTAACCTTAAAGTCCCTGGAAACCAAAATCCACAAAAACCTTCTAACTATTAAATTTAGGGTCTTATGTGAGTAATTGTGTGTCTCAGAAAGTGGTTTACCGTAATTTCCGCACTATAAGGCACACCTGAGTATAAGCCGCAGCAGCAAAATTGCCTGTTTGTTACATATATAAGCCGCACCGGACTATAAACCGCGGGTGTTTTGATGTTTAATTACCATATGTAAGGGTTCGTGCACAGAGGGGATTGTCGGGAAAGAGATGGCTGTTTGGGGAAGCTCCCATTTATTAACATTTCAACAAAACAAAACAAAAGTCAGGTCACTAATCCCCAGACAAAATCACACATTGTGAGATGCTTAAAAATCACCATCGGCGGGAGCTTTACTCCAGATGCTGTGCAGCCAAGAACACAAGTGAAATTCGTTCTCTCGTGACCTGTGGTTCTCAACGTGATGGACGATTCACCTTTCTTGTTAACAGTCCTAGTGAGAGGCAGGTCGAACGTCAAAGGCACTTCATCCATATTTATGATCTGCTCCGGTCCGATGATCTTTCTTTGTGTGAATTCGCCGAAGTTTGTAATTTTCTCCTGGTAGTCGGGAGGGAGTTGCTGACACAGTCGTCCGCGCCCTGACGGACAGTCCCTTTCGTCTCGGGTTTGTGCATGATCCTTTGCTGCTGCTGCTGTTGTTGTTGTTCCTGTCTCGCTACTGTCTCAGACATGGCTTTCAGGCTCAATCGCCGCCATCGTCGTAACACAGCCAGTTCTCCATCTTTTGAAGCATGATGTTAGATTACAACGAGCTAGTTGTGTGGCTTAGCCTTCCAAAATGTTGCCGTTAGTTTTTTAGAATGTAATACATAGAATTGGGAATGTTACATTCAATTTCATTCAGACTGTCTTTCAGGCTCAATCGCTGCCATTTTCCCCCCGGAGCGAGGGAGGAGGGAGGGTGTTTTACCGTAGTGGCTGAGAGAGCGTAGTGGCACAGTGCTCCAATCAGGTCGCGAGGCACATTTTTTGCAACATTATCCAATCAGGGTCTCGCTCTCGTAATGTCTGTCTTGCTCTCGTTCTGCCTCATACCAACATCCATAGATTTTGGAGGTCCCCGAGCGGCCGTTAGCTGATAAAATCCATAGATAAGCCGCATCGTTATATAAGCCGCAGGGCCAAAAAACGGGGAAAAAGCCGCGGCTTATAGTCCGAAATTTACGGTACATTACTTTCAACCCTAACCCCAAAAATCGACACTTTTCTACAAGGTCTGGATTTCCATTTCCTCATTGAAGAGAGCGGTGCGCGCGGTGCTAAAATGCATGATCTTATCACGTCATAAGATTTAATCGAATCACACACACGCATGCACGCACGCGCGCACACACACACTGACACACACACAGTAGCGCTGTGCACTCGCAGCGGCAGAGCAGAGATCTCTTCCTCTCTGCCAGTACGCTATGTGCGGAGCAACGCGTGAACACACACACACACACACACACACACCCATCTCTCTTTCCTTCTCTCTCTCTCCTCTCCCTCTGTCTCCTCCGAGCAGTCTCCTCCGAGAGAGAGAGAGAGAGAAATTTCCCTGCTGCAGACGGGACACGCCCACACAGTCCGTGGGAGAAAATACACTCTAAAAACTTATTTATTTATTTATTTTATTCGTTTATTTGGATGGGACAGTGCAAAATTAATGAACACAGAAACCACAGAACAGATAGTAAAACCTGGAACATACTGTAGTAAAAGTGTAAAAATTGCCGGATTTAGCACGAGGCTAATTTCCATCCGTTGTCCCATAAAACATAAAACACAAAAAACAGAGCGTAAAACGTAGAACAGAATAAAAACATACATAAAACATAGGTAGCAGCAGTACACTCTAAAACTACGTAAAACATAAGTAACAACAAAACACTCTAAAATACATGGCAGCAATTACACTTAGAAAAATAAAAATACTCAATTGATACGCAAAAAATACGCAATTGATTCTCATGACTTTTGCCATGACTGTCAAACCTAAATTTATATACTTTGCGACGTTCATCCTCGTTCAAATTTGGCTGGTGGCTTATTAACATAGGTTCCTGTGATGTGATGAACTCAAACTGCTAAATAATAAAAAAATATTCCTAGTTTCCAGGGACTTTAATATTCTTTTCCTCCCCGGGGGAACTAATAATAATAATTAATAATTGATTGGATTTATATAGCGCCTTTCTAGACACTCAAAGCACTTCACATATCAGGGGACGGAACTCAACTCAACCACCACCGATGTGTAGCACCCACCTGGGTGATGCACGGCAGCCAAATTAGAGGCAGCGAAATTGCAGTTCCACTTCATTATAGAGAGCCGCAGGAATGAGTCCGGAAATCATCAATGCTAACACTCCTTGTTAAATTATGTTAATATATATTGTTAAATGTGCTAAATGTGTAATGGTGGGGGGGGGGGAGGGGGACAAGCGGAAAAGAAGTCGCTCACGACTAGTTTTATTTTTTTGCAAATCCTAAAAATGTTTGGGCCCCGTTGATCTAAGTTCTAGTTTGATCTCATTGAAAGTGGATTTAAAGCAAATCTGTGACTTCTAAGGCCTGTTTTCCATGTTGGCAAACATCTACTGGTCTTCGTCTGTTAAAAGCAATAAATACAGAGAGAGTGACTGTGAGGCCAGACCATCTATTATTTATCACCAATAAATGTGTATCTTTTACTGATGGTATCATACTTGTGTATCCCTTCGCTAGATCACTGGTGGGGCAGGCTTTGTGGGGTCCCATCTGACGGACAAATTGATGATGGATGGCCATGAGGTGACCGTGGTGGACAACTTCTTCACCGGAAGGAAGAGAAACGTGGAGCACTGGATTGGCCATGAAAACTTCGAGCTCATCAATCACGATGTGGTGGAGCCACTTTATATTGAGGGTGAGGCAGAGAACAGGCATGGGATGTCATGAGACAATTCTTACATACTGTAGTGGGGCCAAGTGGGGTTTGCTTATGGCAGAGCTAACCCAATGATCGAGCCAGAAGCGTGTGGCGGGGCTTCAAAATATTATGTGAAGTTTGTGGAATGTTGTAGCTAAATGTCCATGGGGGGATCATAGGGATGGGCATCTTAAGTAATTTAAATACTCGAGTACTCTCCTTCCATTATGGACGAGTAATCGAGTACTCGACGGGGGGGGAGGGGGGGGGGGGGGTCGGTGATGTCCATGTGGAAACACAACACAAGCAGAACCCAAGTTTGCAGTTAATTTTGCATTAGCCATATGTCTGTAAGAATATCTATTACAATGATAATAATGACAGAGCAGGGGTAGTACTCTGTGTAGTGGCTGTTCACACAACGTTAGCGTTTTTGCATGGAAAAAGCGCTGCCTGGAGCACTTATTGTGAGGAAATAAATGTGGACGGACCATGACGGTGATCTGACGTTAGCTCAGAAGCTGTTGGCCTACCTCAGTAAACTCCGGTGGTTGGATGGTTAACGCCTCCCCCCTCCACAAAGCTTAATGGGAGAATATCTCCAGTAGGGGTGTCACAATATATCGTCCCACGAAATTTCGCGATAGTAAAACGTCACGATATGTATCGTTGAGATGAAATCTCATATCGTGAAAAAAAAAAAAAAAATTTTTTTTTTTTTTTTTTTTTTTTTTTCAAAAGTAGACAAAGAAACGTCTTTGTTTGTTGAAGTTCAATGTGTGGAAAGTAGTTCAGTTGAACAAGTCTCTGAAGAGACACATGAGAAGTTATACAGGAGAGAAACCATTCAATTGAGTTTCTGGCAAAACTGTTTACTTGACAGGAAAAACTGAAGATGCATAAAAAATAGACTAAGAAAAGTCTTGTTGTTTGAGTTTGAAGAAAAACTGAAGATGCATAATGAGAATTTATACTGCTGAGAAACCTTTTAGTTCAAAGTAAATCTAAGTGACGGTGTAACTCATTCTATTTCAAGATAAGCCTTATCTCCAATCTCATGTTTTTTCTAGTTGTTATTGTAATAACAATTTCCCACAACAGCATGTTTTGTATTTGTGCATTTCAAATAAAATACTACTTTTCCAGTCATATATTGTCATTATTCAAGTTTAAAAAAATATTGTTAAAATCGTATCGTATCGTATCGTTATCGTGAACCCAGTATCGTGATACGTATCGTATCGTGAACTGAGTGTATCGTGACACCCCTAATCTCCAGCCACCATTTTTCACGAGCTGGGAAAACTTCTCTACCCTGACGGCATCACAACGGCGTTTGTTGCTGCTAGCAAACGAGGTAATGCGAGACTGCTTTTCATCTGCCCCTGTTAGGTTGACGTTTTCCTTGTGCTTTACACGCATGTGGTTAAGCATTGAACTGGTATGTTTATGATACGCAAGTTTAACATTACATAACCTGCACTGCGCAGTCGATGTCGTATTTCTGTCGAAATACTTCCAAACGTTGCTCTTATGCGGCGGCATGTTGTATCGCCAGATTCACCTGTGGTGTCGTGTGCAGAGCTACCATTTTTAAAGGGGAGGGGGGTGGGCCGAGTACCCGGACAGCTGAAACGCTACTCGACTAATGACGTTACAAACGAGTACTGGAGTACCAGAGTAGTCGTCCCCATCCCTAGGGGATCAGCAGATATCTTAGTTACAACAAGATTGAGGTAGCAAAGTAGTTTTGTGTTTATATTTGTGGTATTTATTCAGTTGTGGAAATCCCGTCATATCTAGAAAGCATTAAGATCAAGTTGGCTGGCTGGGAGTCTACTGACGAAAACTGTGACACTTTCCCCTTCTGCTCCAATCCATTCACCGTCACATACGCCACTCTCACTCGCTCCCTCTCTCTCTCTCTACCAAACACTCGCTCCCTCTCTCTCTCTCACACACACTCGTGACGTAAAATTACTGCGCACTGCCCTATTCTTAAAGGGGCAATGCTGCTCCTATAACATACGGTTCAAGCTCAGTTTAGTTTTACTGGTGAAGTTTCTGTCTGGATTGAAACCATTTGATTTGTTAATTGTGGATCATTTTAATTCATATGTTTGTCAATTGATAGATTTAAACAGACACTGGTGCAATGCAATTGGCACACGCAACATGTTCGATATGAATAAACTTTGAATGGGGCGGGCGAACAGTGCTGTGTGCATTGTTTGTCACTTGATACATTCAAACACACAGTCACACAGACACACACATGGTTCAATTTGGACATGTTCAATATGAATACATTTTGAATGGGGCAGGCTAACAGCTCTGTGCAGCGGGGCGAACGGGCACTGCACTAGTCTTAATTAATGAGAGTAATCTCACCTATTCAGCCCTCCATGTGTAAAACAGAAAGAGGTCAAGAAGAACAGAGTTGTGTCTGTCACTGAAGCAACAACAAAGGATAGTCTGATTGAAATCTATACTTGCCTACAGAGATATCCACAACGGCTTTCTATGGATTATTTCCCCTTTATTCTCCTGGGGCCAGTTGCACCAAGTGGTCTTATGACTGGTCTTAAGCTAAGTTGGTCGTAACTTTACGACCTAACAGCTATGCCGGTTGCACCAAGAGGGCTTAAGCCTTCTTTTCACTACGCCCAGGCGTAACTCTTACGCCTGGTCAGGAGGAGGCGCAATGAAGTGCCTGCCTGTAACAGAGATCTCCGTGTCTATCAGCGGAGACCTGCTGTAATTGAGTCCTTACCGTCCTCATCGTCGTAAAGTCGCCTTTGAAGCATGAAGTTAGATTATAACGAACTAGTTGTGTGGCTTAGCCTTCCCAAATGTTGAGGGTCGTTTTTTAGAATTTAATACATAGAATTGGGAATGTTACATTCAATTTCATTCAGACTGCCCAAATCCCACATCTCTGCTGCAGTAAAAATGCTTGTCAAAGCAGTAATTAAACAAGTCTATTGTCGGGTGTACCTAATGCATTTGAAATTGCTCTCAGGATGATGCCATCAAATTGAAAGCCATGATTAGGGATAATTGTAATGATGTAATGAATGAAGCCCTTTTGTACATGAAAGTGAGGCTTGGCTTTCCTGTTCAGTACACCGTACGCAGCTTATGAAACCAACCGCTTGGTTCTGAGGCAGGCTCATTACTAAGATCCATTCTTATGAGATGATGTGAAACCAACCGCTTGGTTCTGAGGCAGGCTCATTACTAAGATCCGTTCTTATGAGATGATGTGAAACCAACCGCTTGGTTCTGAGGCAGGCTCATTACTAAGATCCGTTCTTATGAGATGTTATGAAACCAACCGCTTGGTTCTGAGGCAGGTTTATTACTAAGATCCGTTCTTATGAGATGTTATGAAACCAACCGCTTGGTTCTGAGGCAGGTTTATTACTAAGATCCGTTCTTATGAGATGTTATGAAACCAACCGCTTGGTTCTGAGGCAGATTTATTACTAAGATCCGTTCTCATGAGATGTTATGAAACCAACCGCTTGGTTCTGAGGCAGGCTCATTACTAAGATCCGTTCTTATGAGATGATGTGAAACCAACCGCTTGGTTCTGAGGCAGGTGTATTACTAAGATCCGTTCTTATGAGATGTTATGAAACCAACCGCTTGGTTCTGAGGCAGATTTATTACTAAGATCCGTTCTTATGAGATGTTATGAAACCAACCGCTTGGTTCTGAGGCAGGCTAGGGATGTCGAAAATCATAATTTTTCTTGACCAACAACCGACCCTCATTAGGTCAGTTAACCGAGAAGATTAAAATGCGCTATTCGACTGTCTGTGCCCCATTAAACCATTACCACAACAAATGCTTGATTTCTTCTAGAAAGCGTTTATTTTTACATCTACAAGCAGAAAAAACAAATTAACAAAACAAAAAGACAAGTTGAATCCTCCAGCCATCTAAACAAAAACATTCCTCTGATAGGCTATACTGCTTAGAGCTGCACGCATTGAATTTTAAGGGCACATCAATTGACACGCAGCCGCCCCGTGAAGTATGTGTTTGAGCGGATGACAGCCCAGGCTGCAGGGCGCACTGACGAAGCGCGCATCACTACAGTATCTTCTCCTTTTAGCAATAGATACACTAATCCCACAGTGGTTTACCTGCTTTTGAGATCTGCAAAAAATAGTTTGCTTCTGTCTCACCCCTTCTCCCTCTCTCTTCACACACGCGACGAGGGCTGTGCTCGCTGTGTCTTGCAGGGCTCCACAACAATATGAAGACGAGTCCGCACGCAGCTGTCAGTTGTCAATGCAGTCTACAAACAATCCGTCTCTTGTTGTGAAACAATTTCTCCGAACTGCCATGTGTTGGACAGTAAAGACTAATGTTAATTGATACTTTTCAATGGTCAATTAGACCGCTTCATGTCTGCATTTTTGTAACACGGTAAAAAACTACTGTTTGATCATTGAGTGCGCGCGTATGCATACGTGTGCATGATGAACATGCAGAGAGGGAGGGAGAGAGAGTGAGACCGAATGAGCCAGTGAAGAAAAAGTTATGTGCACGTTTTATATTCCATCATGTTTTACTCCAGAACGCTGTGAGATGAGCAAGGTGTTTCAGGCCATGTGCTCCTGACCTGACCAAACTGAAAACCTCTCTCTCTGTTAGTATTGTATTAGCTGTAGTTAACGTTAGTAGCCTACCGTATTATGGTAGGCTGTCAGTGTTGATACTAAAAATAACTTGTTAAAGACAAAATGTATAATGCAAATTTGATTCCCTCCCTCCCTCCCTCTCTCTCCCTCTCTCTCTCTCTCTCTCTCTCTCTCTTTGTCTCTCTCAACTAAAACCTACCCACATGGCATGGCACGTGTTTATGGGACATGCAATTTTTTTTAACCGTTTAACTGATAGTATTAATCCGTTAATGTTGAAACGGTCGATTATCGGTTAAACAGTTATCGGTCGACATCCCTAGGCTCATTACTAAGATCCATTCTTATGAGATGTATAATGGAAGGAGCAAGGGAAAAAAGAATAATGGAGAGCACAAAAGCAACGGGTACATCAAGAAAGAATCAATAAGCTCGCTGTTCATCTGTATAAAACTACATCGAAATCAACACATCCATATGTGAAGTGCTTTGAGTACGTAGGAAAGCGTCATATAAATGCATTCGATTATCAACAATTTATTTGTTGACGCCTATGTGACACTGTTTTTGTGTGTCTTATGGCCAGTGCATGGCAACACTGCAGTAGTGTCGATAGCTGAGGGTCGCTCTCACCAAGATGGTGAATTTCTGCATCACTTGTCTTTATCCAAGTTCATTCATTTCAGTCCACAAAGGATTTATGTAGATGTTTGTGTTGGCTGGTTGTGAGCTTTTTAGTTCGATGTTTAGCAGGTGACCTGTATGACGCAGCTGCTCTTTTCAATATATCGCAATATCGGCGTTATCGCAATACTATCGTATCGTGACTCAAGTATCGTTTTAGTATCGTATCGTGGGCATCTGGTGATTCCCACCCCTATTAGTAAGTATCGCCTTAGAATGGAGGCCAATGGTACACCCGTGCAAAATAACCAAAAACACAGATCTAATAGTGCCAAAATACATGTTGTGCTTTCGGGTACTCACCACAAGATGAAATATTAATCTATAGTTATGTGAAACGCATGTCGCGCATGCCTGCCGGCCATGTTTAGGAAGTAATTCCGGCTATGTATTTACCTTAAAAAAGATAATTTCTCTGCATTTGGATTAATATTTCATCTCGTGGTGAGCACCCGAAGCACAACATGTATTTTGGCGCTATTAGATCTATGTTTTTGGTTATTTTGAACCGAACGGGTGTACCATTGGCCTCCATTCTAAGGCGATACTTCACGCCGCTAACTTGCAACGCGAGCATGCAAAATCCTGGGGCTGTGGAATATCTGAAGTTTGCGGACTGGTACTTTTCATCCAGCTCAGCTTGTCAGCTTGTTGTAGGAGAAGTGTGTATGAGGTGGAAGTGTGCGAGGGAGCATTCAATCGTGTTTCTGCACACACACACACACACACACACACACACACACACACACACAGCAAGAAACTCCCTTTTAAGGTTATCAAAGCCTGCACAACATGAATAAGATCACTTATCTGACATCTCTGCTTTAAGTAGCAATTCACCTCTAAAAGCCCAAGGGTAAGGTACTGTGATGGAATGCTGTAGTAGTCTTTGTCACCTGCTAAACGCTGATTGAGAGCGCATTGCGTGCATTTTCTTACCAGCTCTGTACGGGACACCGGATCGATACCGTTACTCTTTCACAACACAGACCCTTAGAAAGGGTTGCGTTCAAAAAGAAACTGTCCATGAAGAAGCAGTCATGAATAAAGTTACAATAAGGATGGAGATAGATAGTTGGAGATAGAAGTCAAGAACAGTGAGGGAGAACAGAAGAGCACGGAGCTGGCGAGGGTTGAGACAGAGAGAAAATGACAAATATAGATAGAGATGAAGGAAATAAGACCCAGGTTGAAAATAACTGGAACGATCATTCAAGAGATAACGGGGAGCGATGAAATCGTTTTGAGTGGCGGGTCAGAAAGTCTGCTATCAAAATGGCGATGAAATCAAGTGTTCTTGAAAAGGGAAGCAGTGAATGGGCCGTGGCTCAATTTAGAAAATGGAAAGAGGAAGGAGACAGCTAGAGAATGGATGGATAGAAGATTGAGGGACTTTCAATGTGAAGACTTAGGGCAGTTAGACCTGTTGTGGACGAGAGGTACACACATGCTCGACCCATATAATCAAGCCTCGGCCTGTATGTGCACACTGTCTGAGAGTTTGGCTTATAGTTCATAGTTCAAGTTGTCTTATAGTTCATATGTACGACATGTTCTCCTGTAGCCGTTCCCTGTCTCTGTGCTTTCCCCCGCTTTTGACACTTTTCACCACTTTTGACACTTCACCACTTTTGATACTTTTTATTATGAAGGAATGATGATGATTTTGAGTGTCTTTTGTGTGTGTGTGTGTGTGTGTGTGTGTGTGTGTGTGAGTGTCAGGTCTGCTTCTCAGACCCACAATCTTTCCAAGTAAAAGTGCAAATGCCCATCTAAAATAGACTCCTGTAGAAGTTGAAATGCCATTTCATATCCCTTAAAAAAAGGCGGGATGGGGGGGGGGGGATTTAAAATATATATATATATTCCTACACTGTTCACCTGATTTGGGTGTGAATCAAAATTAAAGCTGAAAAGTCTGCACGTAAAGCACAACTTAATTGTTTCAATGTTTCATTGTTTCAAAATTGTGTCAATGTCCAAATATTTATGGACCTGACTGTATTTGCCAGATTTGCAGGGATTGATGAAATTATGCCCCCAATACCCACAATCCCAATAGTCCCTGTGAAAGAAATGCATGGTCTGTCCCAAGGTTTTTGAATTATTATATTATACATGTATCAAAAAGGCGAGCTGATGTATTATCCTCCTGCTTTTCACAGTGGACCAGATCTATCACCTGGCGTCTCCAGCCTCTCCACCAAACTACATGTACAACCCCATCAAAACCCTCAAGACCAACACCATAGGCACTCTGAACATGCTTGGTGAGTAATTTCACTCTGCTAGCCTCCATGTAACAATAGCATTTTGTCAAGAGCTGTTGCAGTCTCCGTCTCCTATCTTCTACTCTAGGACAACTCCAACTACTGTTTATCTGCAGTATGTTAGCTATGCTCTTGGCAGGCACTGCTATTTAGTGGGTATTCAGCAGTACAGGCATGTCATTAGATAGATTTAAAAAAAAAAAGTCTTCAAATGGTCCTGATCTAGGTGAACATTAGAAATGGATCACAGACTGAGCTATTTTCTGGTGTCTACATTTGATTGGCTAAGAAGCTATTGACTGTATTCAGCCTCTACTTGTCTCTTCAGCAACTCCTTTAGATTGGTTTTAAAATGCTCCCAGCTATGATCCTGTTTAATGTGTGTTGGCAGTGAGTTTCTCATGTTTGACCCCCTGTACAGAGAGGGCTGTTTGTCCTAGGGAGGTTTTCCGGAGCGGCGCTTTGCCGTTCCCTGTGACAGCAGTAGGCTCTAATGAAGGGCTGCTCATGCTGCGTTCAACAGTAAACCAACAATTGGGCAGGAAAGCTGATTGTCCTCGTTTAGACTAGACTACTTGTCACTATGTGTGGAGACTTCCCTGCTCGTTTAGACTAGACTACTTGTCACTATGTGTGGAGACTTCCCTGCTCGTTTAGACTAGACTATTTGTCACTATGTGTGGAGACTTCCCTGCTCGTTTAGACTAGACTACTTGTCACTATGTGTGGAGACTTCCCTGCTCGTTTAGACTAGACTACTTGTCACTATGTGTGGAGACTTCCCTGTGGATGTTTAGACTAGACTACTTGTCACTATGTGTGGAGACGTTTAGACTAGACTACTTGTCACTATGTGTGGAGACTTCCCTGTGGATGTTTAGACTAGACTACTTGTCACTATGTGTGGAGACTTCCCTGTGGATGTTTAGACTAGACTACTTGTCACTATGTGTGGAGACGTTTAGACTAGACTACTTGTCACTATGTGTGGAGACTTCCCTGTGGATGTTTAGACTAGACTACTTGTCACTATGTGTGGAGACTTCCCTGTGGATGTTTAGACTAGACTACGGTACTTGTCACTATGTGTGGAGACGTTTAGACTAGACTACTTGTCACTGTGTGTGGAGACTTCCCTGTGGATGTTTAGACTAGACTACTTGTCACTGTGTGTGGAGACTTCCCTGTGGATGTTTAGACTAGACTACTTGTCACTATGTGTGGAGACTTCCCTGTGGATGTTTAGACTAGACTACTTGTCACTATGTGTGGAGACGTTTAGACTAGACTACTTGTCACTATGTGTGGAGACTTCCCTGTGGATGTTAAGACTAGACTACTTGTCACTATGTGTGGAGACGTTTAGACTAGACTACTTGTCACTATGTGTGGAGACTTCCCTGTGGATGTTTAGACTAGACTACTTGTCACTGTGTGTGGAGACATCCCTGTGGATGTTTAGACTAGACTACTTGTCACTGTGTGTGGAGACTTCCCTGTGGATGTTTAGACTAGACTACTTGTCACTATGTGTGGAGACTTCCCTGTGGATGTTTAGACTAGACTACTTGTCACTGTGTGTGGAGACTTCCCTGTGGATGTTTAGACTAGACTACTTGTCACTATGTGTGGAGACTTCCCTGTGGATGTTTAGACTAGACTACTTGTCACTGTGTGTGGAGACTTCCCTGTGGATGTTTAGACTAGACTACTTGTCACTATGTGTGGAGACTTCCCTGTGGATGTTTAGACTAGACTACTTGTCACTGTGTGTGGAGACTTCCCTGTGGATGTTTAGACTAGACTACTTGTCACTATGTGTGGAGACTTCCCTGTGGATGTTTAGACTAGACTACTTGTCACTGTGTGTGGAGACTTCCCTGTGGATGTTTAGACTAGACTACTTGTCACTATGTGTGGAGACTTCCCTGTGGATGTTTAGACTAGACTACTTGTCACTGTGTGTGGAGACTTCCCTGTGGATGTTTAGACTAGACTACTTGTCACTATGTGTGGAGACTTCCCTGTGGATGTTTAGACTAGACTACTTGTCACTGTGTGTGGAGACTTCCCTGTGGATGTTTAGACTAGACTACTTGTCACTGTGTGTGGAGACTTCCCTGTGGATGTTTAGACTAGACTACTTGTCACTGTGTGTGGAGACTTCCCTGTGGATGTTTAGACTAGACTACTTGTCACTATGTGTGGAGACTTCCCTGTGGATGTTTAGACTAGACTACTTGTCACTGTGTGTGGAGACTTCCCTGTGGATGTTTAGACTAGACTACTTGTCACTATGTGTGGAGACTTCCCTGTGGATGTTTAGACTAGACTACTTGTCTCTATGTGTGGAGACTTCCCTGTGGATTGAAGGCATGTTGGCATTTGAGATACAATGGCCTCATCTGCAGATCAGTAGAATAAAGGATAGTGGTTTGAGCCCTGATTGATTAAAGTCCCTCGATTTTGTCCTTGACAAACGCTCAATATGTACCCTCCTGTGGCAATCACTGAGCACTTTGGGTTGAGTACGCCCCTGTGTGTGTGTGTGTGTGTGTGTGTGTGTGTGTGATTGTGATTGTGTGCGTGCACGCGCATGCGTGCGCGAGTGCATGTGTGTATGTGTACTAGAGCTGCAACTATCGATTCTTTTAGTAATCGAGTATTCTACCGAATAATCCATCGATTAATCGAGTAATCGGATAAGAACCCTTTTTTGTGTTTTCAAAGGCTTATCGTAAATATACACCAAAAAATAAGATAAATCTCTTCAAATAAACAACTACATTAGTTTCTTTCTTAGAAAAAACAACATTTTTATTTTTAAATTGCATAGAACTGGCAGTGGCACCATTCATCTTTTCAACCTGACGTTTGAGTTCTTCCAGTGTACAGCAACCGTTAAATAATATGAATGAATGGCTTACTAGCTAGTTTACATCCTTCATTTACCTTACAGCTGCATGACACACACACTCTTTCTCTCTCACACACACTCACTATCTCTTTCTCTCTCACACACCAACAAGCTAGTGTGATCACACACACACACACACACACACACACACACACACACAAAACGCTGTTAAATTAGCCGCTAACGTTAATAGGTTGAGCTTTGTATTTCTCACAGAAAACGGTCCAAACTTCTCAGAGAGAGGGTCGGTATTCACTAAAGCCTTCATATCTCAGGCTCTGTAGTACATAGAAACATAAAATAAAAAGCATTTGAGAGCTTAACCCTTTGGCTTTTCGTATTATATTTGCTCTAATGTTAATAAAAAAAAAAAAGATCTTTAACCCAAAAAAATAAAAAATAAAAAGATTCTAATGCATTTTAAGACATATTAATAAAGATTACGGCAAATGTAACCCTTCCAAATAAAAAGCCACGGGTTTAAGCTGTCAAATGCTTTTTATTTCATGTTGATAGCTACTATACAGGCTGAGGAAATACGTTCTGTTAAACCCTTGACAATTACTGCAGCAACGTTTAGCGTTAACGCTAACGTTAACGATCTCTGTTTTGCAGTCGTTGTGAAGACAGTGAAAAGCCCCGTTATCTAACAACTACAACGGCAGTGAAACAACTTATCCAGCTAACGCTAGCTAATTAAATAACGTTACCTGATGTTGTAGTCGATGCCTCTCTCAACGTTACAGCTGAGGAGGTGCTGCTAACGTTACCTGCGGTGCGCTGCCTGCTTCATTCACCCTCAGCCTATCTAGTAATACGTTAGTCTTCAGCATTTAGCTACTGTAAATATATCTTGTGTTTGACCATGCTTCCTCAAGTTTGAGGTGTTTCCCTGGCCAGCTTTGCAATTCACATCACAAATGTTGCAACCAGTGTTGTCTGAGTCTATCTTGGGAAAGTGTAGCCACATTTTCCGGTGGACCCGTTTGTTGATGTTTTCAGGTGGAGTGACGTAACGCGCTCTCGCGTGTTGCCTTAAGGTTCCGTCGGAATTTCTATTTTACCCACTCTCTTCTATTACTCAGATGCGTGTCGAGGCGAATCATTTTGGCCTCGATCAATTTAATTATTCGAGTTATTCGAGGTACTCGAGGAATCGTGACAGCTCTAATGTGTACCTGTGACTTCTAAGTGCAGAAATAAGGTGAGTTTAATGCCTGCCTGACACAGATTTCCTAAAGGATTTTGGCTAGGCGAATCGAGGGCTTGTTTACTGTACTGCTGACAGGCAACATCTTAAGAGCCTGAGGGTTAGCCTGCAGGCGCCAATGCATAATGTTTTTAATTGTGGCTTTTGAATCAAACTTTGAACCTCAATCAATCAGATTTATTTATAGAGCACATTTAAACATGACACACATGTCAATCAAAGTGCTGTACATAGGGTAGATACACAAAAAACATCAGGCAACATCAGTAGCCTGTACTACAAAGCAAGATTAGTGGTTTAGCGAGGTAACTTCAGGTTTAACCCTGGTTTAGCCGTACTACAAAGCAAGTTAACTTCTAATCACCATGGCAACTCATGCTGCAAAGCTAACCTGGTCCCGACCAGGTTAGCTTCAGAGGATAAGATCAAAATCCATGACAGACCCATATAATCGGCTCTCTGGAGTCACTCACCATTCATATAAGATCGCCATATGAAAAATAGATTGCAGTCAACTGAGAATAGAACAAGAAAAACATTTGTGGCTCTGTAGGCTACATAATTAAATTAAGCCTACTTACCACTTTATGTCTTAACAGCTCAACGATGCGTGGAGAAATATGATCACTATTAATCACGCAGCGCATATCATACACGGAGCCTCAAATGGAGTGAGGGTGATATTCTCCTACATGCCAGAAAAGCCTATACATATAATATAGATATGGGATAAATATGGGATAGCCCCAATAGGCTACTAAATATGCAGGCTACTCTTGCATGTTTCAGCTGGAACTGTGTCCTGTAGGCTCAGGCTGTATGCCAATATATGAGCAAAAATAGGCTAGTTTTTATAAATGAAAACTATGCCCGCATCGTCTCAATTCAGTTCAGCAGTTTTCTCTTTTATATTAGGCATCAGCATTATCATTATTTTATATATTAATTATTCGATCAGTGCAACTACCGTAAATTCCGGACTATAAGGCGCACCGGTATATAAGCCGCGGGACCAAAATGGACTATTTTTTTCTTATATAAGCCGCACCGGTCTATAAGCCGCGGGTGTTTTGATGTTTAATTACCATATGAAAGGGTTCGTGCACAGAGAGGAATGTCGGGAAAGAGATGGCTGTTTGGGGAAGCTCCCATTTATTAACATTTCAACAAAACAAAACAAAAGTCAGGTCACTAATCCCCAGACAAAATCACACAACAATAGGCTATATGTGCAGCAAACGGCTGTAACCAGAGAAGTCAAGTCACTAATCCTCGTCTTCCTCTTCTTCCTGCGTACTGAAACCACCAAAGTCCTCATCTTCAGTGTCGGAAACGAACAGGTTCAGGGTGGCTTCGTCAACCACTCTCCTCTCTCCTTCATTGTCACTCAAAACCAACGAACTCCTCTTTGTCACTGTCGGCATCGAACAGCCTCTGAAGCCTCTGACGGCCCTCAGCGCCAGCTGTGGCGGCGTCATCCTCTTCATCCCGCAGCAGTCCAGCGTTTTGGAACCCGTTGGTGATTGTGGATGTTTTCACACTCCTATAATATTCCGTGATCTTCCTTTGTGTGAATTCGCCGAAGTTTGTGATTTTCTCCTGGTAGTCGGGAGGGAGTTGTTCAGTAGTTCTCGCCCGGACGGACAGTCCCTTTCGTCTCATGAATCGGAAGCACCAAGATGGGCCACCTATGAAATGTTCAATTTTCATTTCGGTGGCGACTGTTTTGGCCTTCAGTCGGATCTGCACCGTGGAAACGCCTCGGCCGTCTGCTCTCTGGGTCAACACCCAATCTTCAAGGGAATCTTCAAGTTCGGGCCATCTGCTTTTATGACCTCTGAAGGACTTTTTGGTCTTCTTGCACTGAGACAGTTCCTCCTGCTGCACCGTCCAACGCCTCACCATTGACTCATCGATGCCCAGGTTACGCGCGGCTGCTCTGTTTCCCTCTTTTAATGCGAGATTGACTGCTTTCAACTTGAAAGCTGCGTCGTGTGAATTTCTGCGTACCTTCCCCATGGTAAGTGAGAGTGTTGCTTCTACTGCTCGTCTTGTTGTGAATATTCCTTGATCTTCCTTTGTGTGAATTCGCCGAAGTTTGTGATTTTCTCCTGGTAGTCGGGGGAGGGAGTTGTTGGCCGAGTGGCCGTTTGCTTACCGTAATTACCATATGTAAGTGGTCACGCACAGAGGGGATTGTCGGGAAAGAGATGGCTGTTTGAGGAAGCTCCCATTTACCGTATTACCGTAACATTTCAACAAAACAACATAACACAACACCACCGTTGTTTATTTTTACAGTGCACACAGTGTCCGCGGTGTGGTGAAAAGAGGGCAAGAGAGGAAATTAAAACAGAAGTGGATTTATAGTTAGAAAGAGTGCTAAAAAAGAGAGATTTTATTTGTATTTTTTTTTCTTTTTCTGAAAAAATCCATAGATAAGCCGCACCGTTATATAAGCCGCAGGGGCCAAAAAACGGGGAAAAAGCCGCGGCTTATAGTCCGGAATTTACGGTACACACATAATGAGTGATAGAGATCATTATTCATTGAGCATGCGTTTCTAAATCTATGGTCTAAATAGGTTTACAGATTGTGGAAATTTATAGGCTGAGATTACACATTTAAGGGACAGAAATCGCTGATCAAAGTAAATCAAATGACTGATGTGAATACAAGCGGCAGCTTTAGCAGTCCTTCAGCAGACTATATCCAACGCGGATTTTCATTCTGACATAGGTTACATTAAATATCCGCTAAAACTCTGATCACGCACTGCGCTTACATTGAATGAGGAAATGGGTGTGGGCGTGGATCAACTCAGCTGTTCATAATGTGATTGGCTAGCGCACCTCTTTCGCGTGGATGCGCGCCTGTGCACGAGTGAAAAACGTGCGCGTGCACAGGCAGATCCCAGATAAAGCCAGCTTCAGTTATCGAGTAGAAAACCAGCGTCGTAGTATCGTTAAACTAGATAGCTTTGATCCTGTTCAGTCAAACCAGATCAAAGTGACAGATCGCGGGTCTGTTAAGATAGCTTCGTAGTACAGGCTACTGGTCAGCAATCATCGGGACACATAGGGAAACCAAGGCATGAATCAGCTATAATCGGGAAATGCTAGCAGGTAGAAGTGTGTGTGTGTGGGACAACCTGTGACAGCTCAGTGTAATGAACACAATGATCATGCAGTGGAGCTCTGGAAGGTAACTTTGCCCCTGTTACATCACCTGCTCTTGCCTGTGCAGTGTGCGTGGAAGGTGACTGGCTTTAAACATCACTGAGGTTTGAGTATGTAAGGAGAAAACAAGTGTGAGCATTGGAGTGGTGCTGGCTGTGCACACTAGTCACTCCAGTTTGGACTAGGGATGTCGAAAATTAGGGCTGTGGCGATTCACTTATCTCCCGATTCGATACTATCACGATTCTTGGGTGCCGATTCGATTTATATTGCGATTCTTAAGTATTGCGATTCTACGATTATTACGATTCGATATTACGATTTATTGCGATTTTTGTTTATTTTTTTCTTTTATTTTTTCAGTTTGTTTGCTTTTTTACACTAGATTAGAACATGGGAAAAGTTGAATCATACACTAGAGACTGTATATTATATATCATGAGTAGGGCTGGGTGATATAGTTAAAAACAGGGTCTGACTGGGATCATAATTCAGGCCGGGCATTAGATACCAAGCAGGCCAGGCCGATATGGGCCAACGCGCGTGAAATTTGGGCCGTTTGAAGCCAGATTTGGGCCGTTTGAAGTCCAATTTTACAATGAGATGCACCCACTTTAACCCTGAAGTGTAATTATTACTTCAGACTAACTAATAAAGTAATAAAACCACTAGTAAACCAGTAGGCGGCGCCTGGCCTGCTGTTCAGTGAGTGGCCTGACTGCAAGCACCCCAAATTTTTTTTTTTTTTTTTTTTTTTTTTTTTTTTTTTTTTTTATTTGCGATTATCGATTCTGGAATAAAAGATCGATCCAAAAAATCGTGACATTAAAAATCGCGATACTTAGGTGAATCGATTTTTCACTACAGTATCTTCTCTTTTAGCAATAGTCTCACTAATCCCACAGTGGTTTACCTGCTTTTCAGATCTGCAAAAAATAGTTTGCTTCTGTCTCACCCGTTCTCCCTCTCTCTTCACACACGCAACGAGGGCTGTGCTCTCTGTGTCTTGCAGGGCTCCACAACATTATAAAGACGAGTCCGCACTCCGCACGCAGTCTCTTGTTGTGAAACAATTTCTCCGAACTGCCATGTGTTGGACAGTAAAGACTGTTAATTGATACTTTTCAATCGTCAATTCGACCGCTTCATGTCTTCATTTTTGTAACACGGTAAAAACTACTGTTTGATCATTGAGTGCGAGCGTATGCATGCGTGTGCATGATGAACATGCAGAGAGGGAGGGAGAGAGTTAGACCGAATGAGACAGTGAAGAAAAAGTAATGACAGCACACACGGAGTTAACAAAACTATAGAACATGTATGAGCTGATTGTTTCGCTGGGTGTGTTAATCATTCTGAAATGGTCACCGAGCACATCTGAGCTGTGTGCTCAGACAGGAGCAGCAGAGGGGCGGAGCAGTCAGTGCACTCACTTCACTGTGACTGCACCAGGTGTTAAGCTGTGTGTGTGCTTCGCTGCGGAATGCGTTTGATCAGACATCAGGTAGATAAAATCAACATTAACCATGTGTTTATTTCCAAATCTAGCTTGATTAACACGTTCACTGCCAACGACGTATTACTCCGTCAAAAAAAATCCAACGGTTCACTGCCAATGACGTATTACTCCGTCAAAAAAATGATTTTTTTTTTTTTGACCGTGGGATGTGCATCTAACCCTTTTACATCTCTTATATAATTATTGGAACCACCGAACGTTTACAACCCATTCCACCGACCCACTAAGTGGCGACAGTGCTCTCCTGACTAGAGGAAGGCAAGCATTTTCATGAGAATGGCTTCCTCGAAGCCATTCTCATGAAAATGGATTGGCGAAAACGCTTTCGTTTTCGCGCTGATTGCTGGCGGTGCGGGATTCCAAATTTGCATAATAGATTACCGGTGGAACACACTTTGAAACACGCAGCATAAATATGACCAGAATCGCAAAAGCTTCATCAAAGCTCTCAACCAAAACTCCAAGAAACGCGCGAGTCCATCCAGACTTCCTCAAAGAGCGGCCGCGCAGACAGGCAGGAGCAGCAGCAAAGCAGTGAGACTGGTGACAAGCTTGTGACACGGCCGCTGCAGCCAAGAAGAACGCCCACGGAGGGAGGAGTTGGAAGCAGAGGGGGGTTTCCTGCTGTTATGGAGGAAATTACTGTTCAAAACTATTGTTTAGATGTCTGACGTCTTACTGATGCCAAAAATGAATGGTTAAAGTGACTGTTCTATCGAATTTCACAAAAAGCCGTTTATCTCTGAATAATTTTTCTGACGCTGAAACCATGCTGTATTCAACTGCTAATGCTTACATAACTACTAACTCTACAAACTAACTCTTTTAGACAGAGAAAGCACACATTCTATTAGTTCTTTTGAGATATTGTGTGTTCACAAAATCTTAGCAGAAAAGAATCCTCGGGTCTTGAAAGATGAGCCAGAATCCTCAAAAAAACCCTCTGGCAGAACCTACCTACAGTAAAAAAAAAATGGCTGGCAGTGAATGTGTTAATACTTGCCCCATCGTTTAATATACTTATGTTACATTGCTGACCACGAAGGAGGGGGGGGAATCGCCACATTGGCAACACTGTTATATGCAAATTAACTCATTCACCGCCAAAGACGTCTTTGACGTCTTATCAGAAATAGCCATCCACGCCAAAGACGTGTTTGACGTGTTTTTGTTTTTATGAGTGCAGCGCGTAGTTGAAACACTTACCCAGCCTCTGACATGTCATCTGGTCCCTATCCTCAAAGGGTAGCCGACAGCACGTTATCAAACACATACCGCAGCTGTTGTTTGAAACGAGGAAGGAGGAAAAGAGGAAAAACAGAGAAACGCGCTTCCTTGTACAGAGGAAAAAACGCCATTGAAACGCCTCTCGGCGCGCTGCACTGCTGCCTTGCTGCAGGGCGAACCTGGATTGCCTAGTCAAACCCGTGACGAACATGATCGATCCGGTTCCAGCAGCGCCTGGTCCCAAAGCCAAGCCGCGGACCCGTTCCTGTGTCGTGTGACTCGTGTCGCAGCATTCGTCCCACTCCCAGCCCGAACGAGAGGAGGAAAACGAGCAGCAGAGGAGGCAAAACGCTGATGGGGAAGGAGGGGGAAGGAGGTGCGATCTAGCTGCAGGCAGCTGTGGACAGAACTCTCTCTCTGTGTGTGTGTGTGTGTGTGTGTGTGTGTGTGTGTGTGTGTGTCTGTGTCTGTGTGTCTGTCTGTACACTCACTCACACTGAGCAAACTGTATTGTTGAATGTAAAAAAAGCACTTCATATATATATATATATATATATATTTTTTTTTGTCATTTGTGTCATAATGAATAATATTTACATGTCTGATGTCAATACAGTTCAAAATAAAAGAATTGAGAGCGAGTTCTGCATGATATTGTGTGCTGTACATAAATGCCATTTTCTGCAATTTCTTTTCTCAGAGAGACATTTTGGGTGAAAACAGGGTGTATATAAATGGCTATAAGTAGAGTACAGAACATGCTAAAAGCTCACTTTTTTTTTCCTGGTGAACCCAGAGACGTACATCTTCATTTTGAGGTATTGCAAATCACTCTGGTGCTAATAGATAATTTACTGTGGGTCTTGAAAGATGACCAACAATTATGAAAATCTTTGGCCTGTGCTAAATATTGGCAGTCCTAAACTGGCGGTGAATGAGTTAACATGGAAATTGACCGTTTAACTGACATGCTTAACCGACCAAAGACGTTCTCGGCGGTTAACCGGTTAACGGTTAACCGTCGACATCCCTAGTTTGGACTGCCTACCCTGCTGCTTTTGTAGGCCAGCAGAACTGCAGCTGTGTCACAGCCCTCACAGGTGTGTCCAGTTGCTTCGTCCTGCCCTCTTTTGTGGCGGTCGCTGGCCGAGGTGCTGAACTGGCACCTGCAAGGCTGCTGGCTTCTGTCGCTCGCTGTCCGGGGTGCTGAACCTCTGCGGGGGCCACTGCAGAGGAGCTGTGTTTTACTGTATTGCAGTATTTGTTCTGCAAGTTGGTAGTTGTGAGTACTTGCAATTAAGCCCATGCAATCTCATTGATTGCAAAAGTATCAATTTGTTTACTTGGAAAGAGTATATTTTCACTCTTGGTGTGTATTTCCATTCCAAGTTTGGTCTTAATTTAAAGTGACATTAAAAAGATCTGAAAACTTGTTGAACTTGTTTATACCTGTATATACACCCTGCTAGCATAAAAATATAAGCTCATATCTTCAAATAATAGTCTTGTGAAAGGGTTTTTGAAAAGGGTTTGCATTGTAACAAGTTCGAACAACTTCAGCTACCTGCATATTATAATATAACCTACAGTATAAACCACATGTATCTCCTCCCCTGGCCTAGCCCTGGGAAACAAAAGTTTATCGTCATTAGAAGAGAAGAGAGAAAAAGCAACTACGGTACATTTGTTGTACAACAAAGAAAAAGCAGCCAAATGTCAGCATCAAGGTGCCAAAGTGTAAAAAAAAGAAAGAAAAAAGTGTTTCGATAGAAATTGAGTGACAGAGGAAACAATATGTGTTTTAGCTGCGGCGAGCTGGGCCAGCAGCTCTATAAGTCACTCTGTTGGTTCAGTTGGTCCACAAAAAGTTCATCACGCGCACAGTTTTTGCACTAGGAGGCTGAAATTTGTCATGGAGGTCAAGTTTTTTTTTTTTTTTTTCAATAAACAAAGTCTGGCAATAACAAACATTACAGTATACAAAAATTCAGACTGAGCATTTACAAAATTGGATCAAACAATCAAATAAACAACAAATAAATAAAATAAATAAAACTAAAACAATAAGTCAGAGTTCTAAACAGGAATCAAGATATGCATGATTTGGTACACACTACATGCTTGTTTGGTTTTAACGTATTTCAAAGCTTTCTTAAAGTTGTCATGGAGGTCAAGTGTGTGTTTGAAGGTGTGTGTTTGTGTTCATGCCAATTTGGCTAAAAGGGGGACGGGGGGGGTGACTTATCGTTACTTCTGGGTGGGGCAGAGCCACAGTTTACATGTTGTTTGTGAAGCGCCACCATACTCATTTTGGCAGGTGATGATTTACTTTGTTCTATATTAGGGCTGTGGCGATTCACTTATCTCCCGATTCGATACTATCACGATTCTTGGGTGCCGATTCGATTTATATTGCGATTCTTAAGTATTGCGATTCTACGATTATTGCGATTCGATATTACGATTTATTGCGATTTTTGTTTATTTTTTTCTTTTCTTTTTTCAGTTTGTTTGCTTTTTTACACTAGATTAGAACATGGGAAAAGTTGAATCATACACTAGAGACTGTATATTATATATCATGAGTAGGGCTGGGCGATATAGTTAAAAACAGGGGCGGACTGGGATCATAATTCAGGCCGGGCATTAGATACCAAGCAGGCCAGGGTGATATGGGCCAACGCGCGTGAAATTTGGGCCGTTTGAAGCCAGATTTGGGCCGTTTGAAGTCCAATTTTACAATGAGATGCACCCACTTTAACCCTGAAGTGTAATTATTACTTCAGACTAACTAATAAAGTAATAAAACCACTAGTAAACCAGTAGGCGGCGCCTGGTCTGCTGTTCAGTGAGTGGCCTGACTGCAAGCACCCAAAAAAAAAAAAAAAAAAAAAAAAAATTAATTTGCGATTATCGATTCTGGAATAAAAGATTGATCCAAAAAATCGTGACATTAACACATTCAGTGCCAAGGACGTCTGTGGACGTCCTAAAAAAAAGTAACGAGGAGTGCCAAGGACGTCTGTGGACGTCCTAAAATCATAATTCATATTATTCCATAATTCTGCTGTTTAAGGTCGTACCTAGCCAGTGAGAATTAATCCCTTCAAGGGATCACACGGCGCCACCTTAAACATTGTCACAGGAGCTGCTCCACCCACCTCAGATCCTTTACTTTGTACAGGAGACAGCGGAGAAAGTGGAAACCGATGCATGCTTTCTGCCAGCGCCGTATATATTGCTCTGCCTACAGCGGAGAGTGGGCTCGGCTGCATCCGCGCTCACAACTGAGCTCTTATGCTTCTATCTATCTCCACACGATTTCCTAGAAAGCCAGCATCCGAAGGCGAACGGCCAAGCCTTTTCGTTCAGTCGCGTTTGCCAGCGCGCATCATTTCCTTGACGGGCGCTGGGATCTGTCCGGGGCAAAAACGAGAAAACAAACTCTGTGCGTGTGGGAGGAGCCCGCAGCTCAGAGGTGGAGAGGGGAGAGGGGGGAGGGGGGGGAGAGGGGTGTGTGACACACACAGGCTGCACAGAAACCACACCACACGCCACCACATCAGAAAACACCAGCCAGAGTCAGTGAATGTGCTCGAAATTAGAGTGCAAAAGGTATTCATAAAAGGGCCTATATCTTGGAAAATAAAAAAAAACGACAGAAAACCCTTGAAAGTGCACTTTTTTGAGAGGCTGTAATTTCATAATGGAACTGTCTAGAAACAAAATTTCTTCTTTGGAAGAAGCAGGAGTGTTCAATGTTTCATTAAAGTCCAGCCCCGTTAATATAGCCATAATAGAAAAAATTCTATAGCTGTTTTCAACTGAATGGAAGTGAATCTGGCACAGGCTCCAGACAATTTTACTGAAGCGCTGTGGCACTGAATGTGTTAAAAATCGCGATACTTAGGTGAATCGATTTTTTCCCCCACCCCTATTCTATATACCGTATCTATATTAGCCTTCCTAGTCCACTGTATGAGTGAACAAGGATCAGACCTGTGCATAAAGGCGCATGGTGTTACGCCATGCTGTGTGCTCGAGTTCAGATTGGAGATGTAACCACCGTTACATCTCCAGGCCCGGGTCTGCCTGTTTTTTTTTTTTTTTTTTTTTTTATGCCTCCGACGGCGATAGCCAGGCCGGAGGCATTATGGATTCGGGTTGTCCATACGTACATAAGTCCGATGTTCGTTAACGCGATATCTGAGGAACGCCTTGACGGAATTTCATCAAATTTGGTCCCGGAGGAAACTCGCATGAACACGGGGGAAAACATGCAAACTCCACATAGAAAGGACCTGGGACAGACCGGGGTTTGAACCCTGGACCATCTTGCTGTGAGGCAACAGTGCTAACCACTGAGCCACCGTGCCATCCATTGTGTCTGAGATGAGTTTTTAGGTCATGTCCTGTGATATATGTTTGCCTTTTTTTTTTTTTTTTTAAGTGGCTGTTTCTTGGAACCATTGCTACATGAGTTTCCCTCAGGGATAAATAAAGTTTAAACTTAAACTAATTTGTCTCCAGGCTCCATTGATTTTGTTCTGTATCTCCGCTGGTCTGGTGCTTCATGTGATCGCTGTGGGCTGTCCCTCTCCTGGGTTTCTCCACCTGCTGACTTCAATTGAACCGGTCTGTCTCTTTCTCCACTTTCAGCCCGAGGTTTGATCGGCTCTGCTCTCTCCCAGAGGGAAACTGTTCTCACTGTCTTGTGTCTTGTTTGTGTCCTAGGCCTGGCCAAGCGTGTGGGTGCCAGACTTCTCCTGGCCTCTACTTCTGAGGTGTATGGAGGTAAGAAAGATTTGCCTTCTACACTCACTACTGTCCCTCCTGGGTTATTATCCCAAATGTTGTGTAAGTGTTCCTTCACACAGCCGGGCTAACAAGGTGCTGGCTGTGCTTGCTGTGACTTTTGATTAGAAGTATAGTAAGACGTCACTGACTATAAGGTTCAATGGGATCCTCTACAGAGGTAAGTACGAATTGCCTGGCACACATACCTGCCTATATTGATTATTGCAGTTTATTCATAGCTTTCAAGGGGCGTTACGTGCTGCCGGGAACGCCCACCTGGCGGTCAAAAAAAAACTTGTTGATTCCGTTGCCTGCGAGTCGACTCACGCTGTTTGTTCAGCCAAAGTGCCGCATAGCCTACCTGTTGTGCTATCGGTTGCACTAAACCGACGAGGAGACACGCCTGGCTTGTGTTTTACAGAATCCCGTCGGAGAAAGAAAGGAGAAGGTTGTGGATTTGTGCGACGTGGTTCAGTCGCTGGGCAGGGGAAAAAAAATTGCTTTTTTTTCTACCATCAAAGTACACACGTCTTTGCTCTTTGCGGCCAACATTTCATCAAAGGTAAGCTCAAGTAACGTTACAATAATGATTAATACCCCGTTAACGTTACTTGAGCTTACCTTTGATGAAATGTTGGCCGCAAAGAGCAATTTTTTTTTCCCTGCCCAGGGACTGAACCACGTCGCACAAATCCACAACCTTCTCCTTTCTTTCTCCGATGGGATTCTGTAAAACACAAGCCAGGCGTGTCTCCTCGTTGGTTTAGTGCAACCGATAGCACAACAGGTAGGCTATGCGGCACTTTGGCTGAACAAACAGCGTGAGTCGACTCGCAGGCAACGGAATCAACAAGTTTTTTTTTGACCGCCAGGTGGGCGTTCCCGGCAGCACGTAACGCCCCTTGAAAGCTATGAATAGCTTCCCTGGGCTGTGCTAGACTAGGTGGGTGGCTGGCACAAACCAGCAAGAATCACCCTCAACATGCATGTTGTGTATTGTCACTAGGGATGTCCCGATCCGATCACGTGATCGGAGATCGGGGCCGATCACGTGATTTTTAGAAGATCGGAATCGGGGGGGAAAAGATCGGGAGTAAAAAAAAATAAAAAAAATAAAAAGATTTTTTTTTTTTTAATTCAACAAACATGACCATGTTCACGTCTTAAACTCATCCTGAGGCCTTAGTTTTGGTTTTAAATTACATATCATCATTCATTTATTTAGTGTCGCACAGAGCAGAAGAATTTACCAAAACAAACGCATTTCCTGATTTACATTGTTATTGCACTATTCTGCACATCATTTGTTTTAGTTTACATGGTTATTTTGTGGTGCACCACTGATAAGCTTTATTTTATTTTGTTTTAAATTTTGAATCCATGTTGGATATAATGAATACTGTTAAATAAAAAAGCCATATCCATGTTGGATATAATGGCTAGTTACCGGTAGTTGGATACTGTTAAATAAAAAAACAATCTTAAGGGTCAACTTGATTGCAGTTTTTTCTTTTATTTTTTCTTAATGCATTGCCGAAAGATCGGATCGGGAAAAATCGGTATCGGCAGATACTCAAAATCACATGATCGGGATCGGATCGGGAGCAAAAAAAATGTGATCGGGACATCCCTAATTGTCACCCTCTTAAAATAATGCCCTATTTCACTTTTTCAAGTTTTTCAGAAAACATAAAAAAACTGAACCAAATACAGAATATATTATATTTATTCATCATTCCACAAAAAAACAATAGATGATTATTGACATACAAATAACACTGTCTGTCAATTATGTAACATAAAACGATTAGATGACTGATTAGATGACTTAGGCCAATTTACAAACATGCCATTGTGACTTAGGCAAAAACAAAACTGACTTAGGCCTGACTTACAGTTGCATTTTATGTCAAGCGTGTGACTTAGGCCGTTTTATTTTTGCCTGTCACATTGTCTTGACTTAGGCAAAAATAAAACGGCCTAAGTCACATGCTTGACATAGGCCATTGCACTACCAAGTAGGAACAGCATGATCTTTTCAATTAAGGACTTCGGCCATTTTACCAGAGGTGGCCAGCATCATGAAGAGATGATTTAGGCAAAAATATAATTTTCCTCAAAAAGTGACTTACGCCATTATTTTAACACATTCACTGCCAGCCATTTTTTTTTTACTGTAGGTAGCTTCTGCCAAGCCGTTTTTTGAGGATTCTGGCTCATTTTACAAGAGCCGAGGATAATTTTCTGCTTGGACTTTGTGAACACGAAGTTCACAAAAGTACTAATAGAATGTGTGCTTTCTCTGTCTAAAAGAGTTAGTTTGTAGAGTTAGTAGTTATGTAGATATTAGCTGTTGAGTACAGCATGGTTTCAGTGTCTGAGACAGGAAGCTGAGATAATCGCAGTTTTGTGAAATTCAATCAAACAGGCAGAACAGTCACTTTAACCATTTATTTTTGGCATCAGTGAGAGATCAGACATCTGAACAATATAGTTCTGAACACCCTCTCCCTTAAACTCCTCCCTCCGTGGGCGTGTCTGGTGGCGTTTGTCACAAGCCAGTTTCTCCTGCCTGTCTGAGCAGTGAGCAGCCTCCCTCTCTGGCGGCCCCTCGTCGGCGAGTGTGGACTGTGGATAGGACTCAATCGTTTCTTGGATTTTCGGTTGAGAGCTTTGATGAAGCTTTGTGCGATTCTAGGCTTTATGCTGCCCACCCAGTCTATTTTTGGAACCCACCCGCCCGTGTGCAGCAGCGTGAAAGCGTTTTCGCCTACAGTATGAGAATGAGGCTCGTTCGTTTCTGGGTTTTCGGAATGCGTGCGATTCTGGCCTTTCTGCGGGTGTTTCAAAGTGTGTTTCACCCATAATCTATTATGCAAATTTGCAATCCCCCACGCCAGCACCGCTCTCCGCTCTCGGTGTGCTGCTCTGCTGGCGCGGCCGCTCTCGGGCGAGTCTGGTGACTGATGACTGTAAAATCGCCAAGCCATTTCCTTGAGAATGGCTTTCTCCCGCGGCTGTTTTTGGTTGCCTTTCTCTCTGTCGGGAGAGCACTGTCGCCACTTAGTTGGTCGGTAAAATAGATTATACTAATTCAATACTTCCAATATTTTTATAGGAGACGTGGGGGGCATTGATCCACGTAGCACCGTCAAAAAAAAAAATATATATTTTTTGACGAGTCAACTCGTCATTGGCAGTGAACGGTTGGATTGTGTTTGACGAGTCAACTCGTCATTGGCAGTGAACGTGTTAAGAGGGTGACGGTATGTTAATATGTTCCCAAAATGCTGTGTGTGTTTCAGATCCAGAGGTACACCCCCAAAATGAAGAGTACTGGGGCCATGTGAACCCTATTGGTCCTCGAGCATGCTACGACGAGGGCAAACGTGTAGCGGAGACAATGTGTTACGCCTACATGAAGCAGGTACACACTTTGTTTGCAGGGAATGGGCGCTTTTAGACACTTGTGCTGTATGATGAATAACCCTCAGTAGCAGACAGCTGTGTGGATTATTTCCTCCTGTTGGTGATGAATTGGTCTGATATTTCTTTCAACACAACTGCTCTCACACATGCACATACACTATTTCTGTCTCTTATTATTCTTATTAATTTCCTTTGGCTATGGGAGTGTTCCTGTATTTTGTCTTTTCTTTTTTTCATTTGTCAACTGTCAGCTATTACATGTGGTTCAGAATCAGACGGTGAACACGTTTGTTAGTGTGCCTGGTAGATTTGTAAATGTTATAGTGGTATTTTTACATGTACACACAGATAGTAGACTAGAGGTTAAGACTCTTTGTTTTATTTTTATACCTCCACCGGCGATAGCCAGGCCGGAGGCATTATGGATTCGGGTTATCCGTACGTCCGTCCAATGTTCGTTAACGCGATATCTGAGGAACGCCTTGATGGAATTTCATCTAATTTGCCTCAAACATCGACTTAGACTCAAGGATGAACTGATTACATTTTGGTGGTCAAAGGTCAAGGTCACTGTGACCTCACAAACGCCATTCCCAAGTTTGCTAACGCAATATCTCAGGAATGCCTTGACAGAATTTCATCAAATTTGCCTCAAACGTCGACTTGCACTCAAGGATGAACGGATTAGATTTTGGTGGTCAAAGTTCAAGGTCACTGTGACCTCACGAACACCATTCCCAAGTTTGTTAACGCGATATCTCAGGAATGCCTTGACGGAATTTCTTCCAATTTGGCTCAAACGTTGACTTGGATGCAAGGATGAACTGATTAGATTTTGGTGATCAAAGATCAAAGGTCAAGGTCACTGTGACCTCACAGACACCATTCCCAAGCTTGTTAACTTGATATCTCGGGAACGCCTTGATGGAATTTCTTCCAATTTGCCTCAACTTCCACTTGGACCCAAGGATGAACTGATTACATTTTGGTGTTTAAAGGTCAAAGTTCAACGTCACTGTGACCTCACAACCCCCATTTCCAAGCTCTTTAACGCAATATCTCAGGAACACCTTGATGGAATTTCTTCCAATTTGGCCCAAACATCATCTTGGACTCAAGGATGAACTGCTTAGATTTTGGTGGACAAAGGTTAAGGTCACTGTGACCTCACGAACGCCACTTTCAAGCTCGTTAACGCGATATCTCAGGAACGCCTGGACGGAATTTCTTCCAATTTGCCTCAAATGTCCACTTGGAATGAAGGATGAACTGATTACATTTTGGTGGTCAAAGGTCAAGGTCACTGTGACCCCACAAATGCCATTTTCAAGCTTGGTAACGCCATATCTCAGTTACACGTTGACGAACATTTCTTCATAAATTTCTTTGTTTGGCTCAAACTTCAAAGTCTCGACAGACATGGATGTCGACGGCTCACTTGTTGCCGGAGGCATATATCAGCGGTGTGGTCATTCTAGTTTATTTAATTTCTTTGGGAGGGGGGCATTTTTGCCTTTATTATATAGGAGAGTAGGCAGACAGGAAAGGTGGGGAGAGAGAGAGGAAATGACATGCGGCAAAGAAAGGACCTCGGGTCAGATTCGAACTTGCGTCGGCCGCGCAAAGGACTGAGCTTCCGTGATACGTGTGCTACCAGGTGAGCCACGAGGTTAAGACTCTTGCTCTTGGAAACGTGCTCAGCTTGAATCAGATCCACCAACCTCAATATTTTCTCCTGTTGCAAACGACGACCCCCTTGACATCTGACATTAATAACTTGCACCCTGGGTGACTCAATCGCAAACGGATAGAGCAAAAGCTCATAAAAATCCAGGTGAAGACTCAAAGCAAGACAAACAGCAGTCTGGATAGTAACTTGTCAAAACTGCTTGTCAAATCTGGATTGTCTTGTGGATGACTTGTGCATGGGGAACATGCAAATCAAGAAGTTCACTATGAATAAGGGATGTAAATATGGGTTCAATTCCTCATAATATTTGCACGTCGGTCTGTTTTGGTGAAGGAAGGAGATTAGATTTGAATGTAATGCAGCTGAATAGTATCTAGTAGAGACGTGAATGTCACCAACGTTCAATAATCAAGACAGTGAGTAGAAGAAGCAGAGATACCAATTTCTCCAGTGACAGTAGCCTCAATAGACCAGAATTCAATGCAGCTACAGGCCATGGAAAAACCCTCACTTGCTGTATTGTTATTGCTCTCTCCACCTACACATATAACCAACCGCTCAATGCAACAAGTTCATGCCTGTTCTCTCTACATTGTGTAAAGTAATTCTGGGAGATGTGGGAAACTCTTAGAATGTGTTGAACATCACAGATTCATGATACAGTATGTATGTAAGGTTGTATTTCGATGAAATCGTACTATTGTATTTGATATTTTATCATGTATTGCACAACAGTCCACATTTTGCAGTCCCATCTATTCATCACTTTTTTCACTTTTTTTCATTTTTGTTTTGTTTTGTTTTCTTGCGCTCGTCTTCCTCCTGCACCACATGTGCTACCATCTTTCCCCTCACCTATGTTTGCCTTGTACTGTAGAGCTACTTATCTGACCTGTCAATTAGAGGTCGACCGATATGGGTTTTTCAATGGCCGATGCCGATATTTAGAGAGCAGGGTGGCTGATGGCCGATATATAATGCAGATTATTATTATTATTTTTTTTGCATTTGATAAAATACAATGATTTAAATATAGTAATGAATGAGAGTATTTGGGTAAAAAAACAAGTAGCCTATAATTCCATTATCCATTCATGCACATTGAGAATCTATAACAAATACATCTATGATTAGATGATTATCTTAGCCAGCTTTTGATTTATTTTATTTGATCAATTAAATAGAAAAATACATTGGCTTATGCAGTAGATTTCAGAAGTGACTGGTAGGCTATTTAAGGGAGAGCACGTATGTCAGAGACCTCATTCAACTGTATTATTCTATTAACTGAGAGTTTGGGAGAGGATTCGTCTCCCAAACTCTCTCAATATTATTTTATTAATCGGTCTACCTCTACTGTCAATCAAAGGCTGCCTAATTTCCCAGCAGATATTGGATTGAATGGAAGCACAAGAAACAGGGATCCGTACCGTAACCTGTGCCACTGCGGTAGTAGTCACTGTCTGCAACACACACACACACACACACACACACACACACACACACACACACACACACACACACACACACACACACACACACACACACACACACACACACACTCAATACTGTAGTTTGTTGCTCAGCAATGCTCACATGCTGTTTTTGGGTGACTGATGACATGATAGACGGAAAGACAGATGCACTCTCTTCCTCCGCCCTCCTATTTGCACACATTCTCCCAGACATCTGGATGAATTTTTCCTTTTCTGACTGACGCCGCCAGCCTTTGATGATCTGATTTGATTGTAGCCTCTTGCCTTTCACTCGGGCAGCTGATATTTCTTTATCTCTCTCTTCTTCCGCTCTCCCTCAGTTTCTAATCACTTTTTTTTGCCCATGCCTGGGAGAATTCTGAGAAAGGGCTTGCCTACGATATCCAGCTGTCAGTCATGTGGACAGAAGGACAGGAATATCACAAATTGCATCAGTTTGCCCAGTCCTTTAATTGAAATTCATTGACATTTAAAAAGTGATGAGTACAGGTTATACAATAGATGAAAAAGCATGCATTGCTTCCTTCCTACTCAGACACAAGGCAATTACTCTAAATCAGGGCTATTCAACTATATTGTTCAGGGGGCCACATCAGGGTTTAAAATTCACTTTGCAAACTGGGGGGGGGGATTCCCCCCTTATGTTCTTCAGAAAGGGGGGATTTATAGACTTTGGGGGGGATTTTTTCAGCCGATACTATAACCGACAAAAATCTGCTAAAAAAGGAAGTTCTTAACCTGTAGTTTATGCACACCTGAGTCTAAATTACCGTACTATGTCTTTTGTCATTGTGTTTTATTTGCAGACTAGGAGCCATAGGCTTTTGGTTCTATCAAAGCCTTTATTTTTTTGTATTGAGTGATACACTTTAATAAAACACTCATCATATTATATCAGAAGTGTTCTTTGTTTTGTGTTCACACTTACCGTAGATTTGGTTAGGTCAGAGCTATTAAATCATCCATCTCACTACATCTGCCTTTCTTACTGTCATGTTGCTGTGTTGCTGTCTGTTTCCACCGGATTAACAAAAATACATTATGTGATGTTGACTGATGTTTTTACATATTACATAAAATATTACGTATTCTTTAATCAGGTGGAAGCATTTTTCAATGAAAGGTGAAACAACACAGATATTAGCGTTATGGTTTATAGAGGGACTTATAATTTAACGTTAGCTCCAGTTAGCCACCGTAACGTTAGCCGGCTGTTTTTGGAGCCACTGACCGACACAAAACCTGGACGTTTCATTTCGGGTAAGACATGAGGTTTTTCATATGGATTACGCCAGCTCTGGGAGTTTGAAGTGCTTTGAATGCGCGGATATTTGGTCACAACAAATATGGGGGGGGGGGGGGTTGGGGGGGGGGAGAGGAGATTTTTTCTTTTTCTTTCTTGCCCCCTCAGAACTGGTCCGTGGGCCGGTGTGACTTGGTTTGGCGGGCTGGATTTAGCCCCCGGGCTGCCAGTTGAATAGGCCTGCTCTAAATGATGATTGGCCAAGTTTTGTCCGTGGGCTCCCTTTATGTTAGCTCTCTGCCGGGTAGATTGCAGCAAGTCTAGACAGACCTCTTCATCTTTTGGTTACATGGGTAGTTTCTAGTCTAGACAGACCTCTTCATCTTTTGGTTACATGGGTAGTTTCTAGTCTAGACAGACCTCTTCATCTTTTGGTTACATGGGTAGTTTCTAGTCTAGACAGACCTCTTCATCTTTTGGTTACAGTACATGGGTAGTTTCTAGAGCTGCAACGATTAATCGATTAGTCAATCGACAGAAAAATAAACAATGACTATATTGATGATCGATCAATTGTTTTGAGTAATTTTTTTAGGAAAAAAGTCACAATGCTCTGATTCCAGCTTGTTAATGTGATGTGAATATTTTCTGGTTTCTTTACTCCTCTAAGACAGTAAACTGAATATCTTTGGCTTGTGGACAAAACAAGACATTTGAGGACGTCATCTTGGGCTTTGGGAAACACTGATCGACATTTTTCACCATTTCCTGGCATTTTATAGACCAAACAACAAAAAGATTAATCGAGAAAATAATTGAAAGATTGATTAGTTTCTGTTGGTATTAATCGCACAAGACATTATGACATAATGCTCTGAAGTCTAACGTCATGTTTAGTTATCCGGCATCCTCCTACAAGTCAAGCTCTCTCTCACCGTATTGAGTGGACAGATGCACAAATGTTCTTTATTTAGATACATCTAACTTTATATACACCACGTTTATACCGTATCCACCTAGCTCCCATCTGAATGTCCTCATTCACTCTGAAACAATATCTTTCATACAATTTCTTAGCCTCTGTGATTGATGTGTGAAAATTATTGGAGGAAAGCATACTTTTATCCACATTTCAGCTTAAAAGGTGAGTGACACATGGCATTCACACACACGTCACCATTTGCATTGCATTAATCACAAACTGTCCCAATTGTCACCTGATAATTATTGTCCTTCCGTTTCTGTCTCTCCCCTCTAATGTTATGCTGTCACATTAAGAACGCTGCAGGTGGACTGTGCTATTAATGTCTACCATTTGCTCTCTCACACCCCTGACCGCAATGTCCAATTAGCAGAATCCAATCACTGGGTGTCACACATGAGTCCACCTAGACCCCCTTCTGGCCTGTCGTGCCACCTTATCATCAACTCCCACCCAGCTGGTGCAGCCATCCCATGCTTCTTCTTTCACACACTCCATCTCCTCATGGATATAGGCGACACTAGGCCTAGGGCGGCACTTGGAGAGGCGGCAAATTGTGCGCCTTCACTTGCAGTTGCAGCTCTCCAATATTCTCCAGCGCTCTGCCTCTTCCCCCTAGATCCATGCTCTCCCCGCTGTCCGCGGCACAAACCGCCCGCCCTACTATGCCTCTGATTGGCTTATCCTGATATTCTTACCCTAACCCAACCAATCATCACTCCTCATGCCTAAACAAGCACTACTACTAGCCAATCAGAGGCAGAGTAGGGCGGGTCATCATGCCTTCTCCATCCAGCTTGATTGAGGAAAAGCAACCAGGAGTAAATGAAATTGCATAGGCCTACAGTAGTAGACTAATTTACATCATTAACTTTCGGTTAAGGTATCCTAGGCCATGTGCTCATATGTGTCTACCAGTATTAGTGTAATCAGTAAATTTCCGCGATATTCTAACGTTGTTTCTGGATTCCAAAACAATCGGTTTCCCTGTGCTGTGCGCAGTGCGCACTTTGGCTGCCCATTCATTGGAGACCAAAATTCCAATATACAATATCTGAAGTTTCTCAAAGTTGAAACTACCTCTGCAGTAGTAGCCTACAATGAAACAAGACAGACTTAATGGACTGGCAACAATCTCCATATAAAATGAACTGGCAGAGAGAATCCTAATAGAGGATGATTGGATTTATTTAAAGACCTTTGCTGACGCAGGCCCCCACAGGTCCACTTCTGAAATGTAAACAAGCTTTATTTGCCCTCTACTCGTCGTTTAAGTTGTGAATCTGCTGATGATATATAGGCTAAATACATTGTGAGTCTGTGCTTGCACCGCTGTGCGCACATTCCATGTGTGTGTTTGGTACGCCATTACATCACACATTCAGTTTGATTAGTGCTTATGGTTCACATATCGTCTAGGTGCCTAACGGCTTTTACAGCTCACTATATGTATGCCAAGCTGTGTGTAATTGCTCTCGCTCACTGCATATATTGGCCCTAAAATGTAAATACAGGTGTCATCATCGTTATGTTTATCTGGAAAGTGTTGTGAAGGAGGTGAGCAGGCAGGATGGCGCCAGATGTCTCTTTATTTACATTAATCCTTTAGTGACCACTTGCACACTCTTCAAACACATCAGAGTTTACCAGCATTACATACAAGCCAGCCTTATAGAGCAGACAGGAGGAGATGTTTAATCAGGGCAAAACCAAATCTATTTCAAATGATTTGATGTCCAACACAGACACACACACACACACACACACACACACACACACACACACACACACACAGACAGACAGATGGGTTAATATGTAAAAGAGGTGGGCGAAGAAGTGGGAGCAGTTGAGTTGTGGTATTAACAGCTTCATTCCAGGTATATCGCTGTTACATTACATTACATCATTTAGCAGACGCTTTTATCCAAAGCGACTTACTGGTACACATTTTTTTTTTCAACTGTAGTGAAATCAACGGTGCAACACAGTTTTCGTCAGCTAAGACTTGATAAAAGGAATAAGTAGCATTTGTTGAAAGTTGTTTTAAGAATGGATCATTTTAAGTAGGAATCATTCAGTCCCGATTCATTCAGTGTTAACACGTTAATTGCCAAGAACGAGTTGAGTCGTCAAACACAATCCAGCTGTTCACTGCCAACGACGAGTTGAGTCGTCAAAAAAATTATTATTTTTTTTTTGACCGTGGGATGTGCATCTAACCCTTTTACATCTCTTATATAATTATTGGAGCCACCGAACGTTTACAACCCATTCCACCGACCCACTAAGTGGCAACAGTGCTCTCCTGACTAGAGGAAGGCAAGCATTTTTTTAACTTGTCACGCCATTCTCACCCCAGCCATTCTCATGAAAATGGATGGGGGAAAACGCTCTCGTTTTCGCGCTGATTGCTGGCGATGCGGGATTGCAAATTTACATAATACATTACAGGTGGAACACACTTTGAAACACGCAGCATAAATATGACCAGAATCGCAAAAGCTTCTCTCAACCAAAACTCCAAGAAGCGAGCGAGTCCATGACGACTTCCTCAAACAGCGGCCGTGCAGACAGGCACAGGACAGCAGCAAAGCACTCAGACTGGTGACAAGCTTGTGACGGCCGCTGCAGCCAAGAAGAACGCCCACGGAGGGAGGAGTTGAAGCAACTCTCCCTCTCGCTCTCTCCCTCTCTCTCTCTCTCGCTCTCTCTCTCTCCCTCCCTCCCTCTCTCTCTCTCTCTCTCTCTCTCCCTCTCCCCCTCTCACTAGGATTAAACCTAGTGCGTCTCCCTCCCGAGAGGGAGGGAGAGAGAGAGAGAGGGAGGGAGAGCGAGAGGGAGGGAGAGAGAGAGAGAGAGAGAGAGGGAGGGAGAGCGAGAGGAAGGGAGAGAGAGAGAGAGAGAGAGAGCGAGAGAGGGAGAGAGAGAGAGAGAGAGCCAAAAATGAATGGTTAAAGTGACAGTTCTATCGAATTTCACGAAAAGCCGTTTATCTCTGAATATTTTTTCTGACGCTAAAACCATGCTGTATTCAACTGCTAATGCTTACATAACTACTAACTCTACAAACTAACTCTTTTAGACAGAGAAAGTACACATTCTATTAGTACTTTTGAGATATTGTATGTTCACAAACTCCAAGCAGAAAAGAATCCTCGGCTCTTGTAAAATGAGCCACAATCCTCAAAAAACGGCTTGGCAGAAGCTACCTACAGCAAGAAAAAAACGGCTGGCAGTCAATGTGTTAACAGTTACACAAACACCCCAAATCCTTCACGTTTCATTCAAAATGCTACAAAAGCAGCAAACGGGTAACATTACTGTTAGCACAACACAGGTCCTCTGTACCTTGTGTGTTTGCTTGTGTGGCAGATATGAGAGTTCTGAAAGGTAACACAGAGAAGAAAGGATTAACCTCCCTAAGCCCTGGCAGTCAAATGCACTGATCCATATACATCGATACATCTTGCCCTTGGGAATATGTTGTTGTCAGGGCCTGTTGCTTCTGTGCATTTTGCCTCAAGATACAAATAATCATCTTGTCACGAGATGAAGAGAAATCTGATGAACATGCTTTGAGAATCCTGTTAGAGATTTGCTTTGTATTTGCTGTTAAAACAAACCAGCAGAATTGTGAGAGGATTAAAGGGATAGTTCAGATTTTTTGACGTTTGGAGATTCAGAGAGTAGTGCCAGCACAGAAGCAAAGCAATGTACTGCTGTGGATGGGGTCAGCAGCGAAACGTATTTTAGTCACCTACAAGAAGGCCCACTTAAACAAATCAATATCAGTTTAGAATATTTTCACCGTTTTAATCATCAAATTAAACGTGAATTAGATAATTTGATGCCTTTGAATGAGAATTGATAAGTGAAAATCTCCCACCGAAAATGTGTTCTCGCTGCTTATTACGATTGTGTTAAAACACACAGTTGTTGAAGTCAGTTTTTTAAAGGGCACTCTCCTCTTGTCGCCTCTGACTTTCCCAGACAGAAGGCAGCTGTTATTGATCATCTTGGGCTCACTACTACGGCTCGTATTTTAGCTGAGTTTTGTATTAAAACAAATCATGCAGTCTCAACTAAAAGCTCATTGCCAATTTTATTCTGGTTTTCTTAACACTATCCATTTTTTTCTATTGTTATCCTACTCACATTGTTGTTTCTTTCCCCATAGGAAGGAGTGGAGGTGCGGGTGGCAAGAATCTTCAACACATTTGGCTCCAGAATGCACATGAACGACGGACGCGTTGTCAGCAACTTCATCTTGCAGGCTCTACAGGGAGAACCTCTCACTGTAGGAATGACAAGCATTCTGTTAATACTGGGCTTTTGTATTATTATGATGTGTTATTGTTATTATTATAATAATATAATACTATTATTATTATATTAGCTGCTGGAGATCTGGGCTCTGATTGATGGTGTTTACGTTTATGGAGCTGTATATTTATATGCCGTGTATATGTCTTGTTTCTCTATGCAATAATGCATAACCCCTGAGCACATAAGAAGCGCTATTGACCTATTGCTAAGCCACGCCCCGAACGCAGACAAGCCAATCGCAGCGCGTGTAGCTCCGCAATACACTTGGACAACCGGAGCCGAGAGCTCCATAGAGAAGCATATAGAGAAGCAGAAGAAATCGGGATTCTCCTCTGGTTTTATGGTGTTTCATACAGTTATAAGTAGAAGAAAATCGTCAAACGATGTGCATGGGGGTAAATGCAACATTACTAGGTATCCTGGGAGGCCAGGCAATGCAATGGATAATAAGAAACTAGTAAACGTAGATCCACTCACATCCACAATGATGCTGCTGTTTGGACGTTAAATCCGCAATCGTGGTGACAGCGAGATGAGTCTTCTCCCTCATTTGCCTTCCGTGATCCAAAGGTATTATGAAATCATCATGGTATTCAGAAATTCAGCAAAAGAAAATGCTTTCCAGCCATTACATTATGCACGTAACGCCGGAGTTGGTTGAAGAGGAGACGCATTGATTGATGTGATTAAAACATCGCCAGACACCAGTCAAACGCTAGAACGAGGGAATTAATCTCGTTCCCCAATTATAAATGTGAGGTAGTCTAAAGAGAAAACATGATGGAAAAAGTGGTCTGCTGTAGGCTATGCCTCTCCTGATCTGCTACACCCATGCGTGCGTGCTGTTGTCTCGCTATGAAAAACATCAACACTAAGTTTCTTGATTATACAGAGGTTGGCCTACATAAAATAGATTGCCAGGCACCACTCTTCAATTTGGCATATATATATATAATCCACGGAGAGGTTACTCAAGTGAATAAAATGTAAATTCTGGATGTCAGTCGCCTGTTATCCCCACTGGTTATCTTCTGTCTTCTTTCATTAAAAGTGCATTTTTGGTTAAAGATTCACTAAAGCCGTTTCCATGCACTTATCGCATTTCTTTTTATCGATAGCTTTAAATGTTGTACATCGCCCTCCATGGCATAGTGAAGTACTTTAATGATGGCTTCTAGACAATATCAGGCCTCAAAAAGTTGTTTAGAGCCTCTTGGGATATAGCTTTGACAGTGACGGCTGCCATTGATTCTAGTCAGCGTGCCCTGTGTTTGTCCCAGTGAGGACGGGGAGTGGGGCTTAGCGATAGGTCAATTGTAGAGTGCTGTGAGTTCTGGATGCATGTATGTTGAATACAGTGAATCTCCTCTTGTTGTTCTAGGTGTATGGTAGCGGATCACAGACAAGAGCCTTTCAGTATGTCAGGTAAGCCCAGTGCTCTAGCTAAATCAAACCCATTGTGTCGTGTCCACCCCAAATACATCATTTCTTTTGGATGTGCTGAATATTGTTGCTAGGGATTCTTCAGCTGGTATAGCCTAGCTACCATTTCAACCTTGCGAAGAAGTCACCAGTTGATCACCCAAATGTGTGTGGTTTTGGGTTTGTGTATAGATAATAATCTGAGATTAATTGAACCAGGCTTTCTTTCATCTGCTGCTTGGTCTGATGATGTGCAGGAAGACACACAGAGCACTTTGAAGAAGAGAGATCAGAGACATGGTGGATATTTGAAGCTCCCATATCACCTAAATAACTTGATTAGCGTGGTGTAATCCATGGAAAGCCATGGCCTTCAGGTAACCTCTCCTGAAAGTTTAACTCTTGGAAAACGTCAAATGACATGGCTAACAAGGAGGTACGGTGGTGCAGTGGTTAGCACTATCGCCTCACAGCTCGAAGGTCGTGGGTTCGATTCCCACCTGGGGACGAGGTGAGCGCTGAAGGAATGCGTGCCCGTCCACACACCGCATGTCCTCGAGTGCCCACCGCCCGGGTGGGGTCAGCAAAATGGCCTTTCTGTGTGGAGTTTGCATGTTCTCCCCGTGCCTCCCGGGGGTCTCCTTCATATACAGTAGGAACCCCCTTCACAAAAACATGCAACATCCTGGTTGCTAATGTGGTTCCTCCTCTGATCGTTAAGGGCGCCTGTTCAGAGGGAGGGGAACTGGATGGAATAGCGTGAACCTCCCACGTGCTATGTCCTACCGGTGAAGCTTCCTCTGGCAGGTGAAAAGAAGCGGCTGACTGACTGCCCATGTCTCGGAGGAAGCATGGAATCAGTCTCGGCTCTCCCCAGATCGGCAGAGGATGGAGTAGCAACCAGGAATGAGCAATCAAACGAGCACTAAACGGGGGATAAAAATGGGATAAAAAATCGGGGGGAAAAAAAACATTAAAAAAATAAAAATGACATGGCTAACTTCCCCTAATGATTTCCTTTATCTGTGTACTTCACTTGCTCTTTCCCAAATAAGTTTATCGTTGTAGCTGAGAGCTGAATCACTTTCCTCTCTTCCTGCAGTGGTCCGTTTTGTTTATTTTCGATTCTCGCTGGATTATTTTCACCTTTGTCATCAAAGCCAGAGTGAAAGCTTAACGCAGCCCATGTAGCAGATGACCGTGATGAGAGAAGTGCGATTGGTTTCCAGTTGTGGCCCTTCTGAATATCTCTGATCTGCCTTCTCTTAGTTCCTCTCAAGAGATTTTCTCCTTTCTACCAAGGGACTTGATGACATCTGATTTAATAATGTCATTTTAGAACGGAGGGAGCATTTCTTCTTCTTACTCATCATTTCCTTTTTCAACACCATGCCCCCCCCCCTCTTTTCCTTTTTCCTCCTGCATAGAAAAAGTAGAAATATATGTAATTAGCCATTAATATTTTCTGTTGCTTTTCCCTGTGGCCAAGCATAAGTCGACTTTGAACCCTGATTAGCGCTAAATCACAAGCATTGGGACTAGAGATGAAACAAGATGAAAATGTCATATCACGATTATAGTGACAAACATTATCACAGTTATCAGTATTATCACGGTATTGTTAAGATTTGCTGAAAATGTTCAAAAAGTACTGATACACTCACTGAAATCATTTCACCAAGACTTCTGGGAGGCTTCTGGGAGACTGTTGCTACCTTTGGTTGATGATGGACAGTATTTACTGTTTTTTTCAAAGTGCTATGATCACGGTAATACACTTTTAATGATAATGGAATTTTGAAACGGTGCGGTTACTGTAAGGGAATTTTATCATGGTTTATCATTAAACCGGTTATCGTTTCATCTGTAATTGGGACATTTTCCAGCTCATATTCATTTGTTTTGCCTAATCAGTTTAAGTGCTTTTACTATTTTCTGGCTTTCTGCGGTGTTTGTAGTCTGAAGAAATGGATTTTCCAATCACACAAATTATAACTGTTGCTCAGCAGACTCCATTAAGCCCAAGGCAGTGCCTGAAATTCGGCGCGGGATTATGGGTAATGCGCATATTTTGAATTTATAATGCAGGACAAGTCCTGAAGTTTAATTATTGGCTGACTGGGCCAGAGTAAATGGTGTGCTGTGATTAGTCAATGATTATGAGTGACCAGTGAGTAGTGTACCAGGGGGAAATAGCTTATTCAAACTTTATCTAGGACCCTTGAAGTGATATATCTCTCTCTCTCTCTCTCTCTGTGTGTGTGTGTGTGTGTGTGTGGGTTTGTGCTTGGGCTCATGTGCTCATTGGGTTGAAGGTTGCATTTTATTTTGTAGTCAATATAATATTGGGAGCTACTCCAGTGTGTAGATATCCACTCCTATCTTAAGCCTTATATGTGCATTAAGTTTGGCCAATTCATTATCCTCATTTGCACAGCACACACTGCCCACCAGAATCAGAGATGATTGCAGATCATTAAGGAGATGGATGGGTGGATGTTCGGATGACTGACTTCTTGGGGGTCCCACTCTAACAGCTGTGGTTGATAATACGGTAGACACATTTTATTCTGTGCCACCCACCATTCCATCACCCTTCATCACAACAGCTGGCCAGGCCTCAGAGAGAAAATGTTTCAGTGAGGACACGAGAGACAGACCCATTTTACATGTACACATGCACACAACCAACCCCCCCCCCAACACACACACACAAATATATATCTTCTACATGTAGGTCCTAGATCAAGTTTGAATAAGCTATTTCCCCCTGGTGGTACTCACTGGTCACTCAATATCATTGACTAATAGTAATCACAGCACACCATTTACTCTGGCCCAGTCAACCAATAATTAAACTTCAGGAATGAAAATCCAGGCTATCACTAGGGTTGGGCGATATGACTTCAAATCAATATCACGATTATTTCAAACTACGATATCGTAGGCTACTTGTATCTGGCACCTGGCCTTAAAACAGGTTTGATGTGCACACAACTACTCCACTGAAAATAACACCCGTTTGGACACCCAAATTTCCCCAGGTGAATCAATAAATTATCTATCTATTCATAGTATTCTGATGATGTCACAAGCCTTTTTCCTACCAATATGGCGCTACAATACACACAGCTCATTGGCTGTGTCACTTGATTGTTATCACCTGTTAATTGATCACAATCACCTGTTGTTTTCCTACCAAAATGGCCGTGTGGTGATGTAACAGAATACTATCAATATAAGGCTTAACCCTTCACAGATGTACGGGGGGAGGGGGGGAGAGGATGCAGCAGCAGAGGAATGTGTGGGCCACAGTAGTCTTGTTTAACCCAACCTCTTGGGACCAAAGCCTATTCAAACCAGTGGAATGAGTTGCTGAATTTCTGGCTAAAAGCTTATTTAAAATATGAAATATGTGTACACAGGCATTCCTACAATAGTACAGTACATTCCTCTTTGCCTCTGCATTGGCATGAATTTGCACACTTCTAAACCAAAATTCATACAAATATGCACCCAGTCAGTGTCTTGAGGTCTAGGCTCCTCCTGTATTTTGCCAGCCTTAGCGATGTGTGGTGCAGTGTTGAGAATTACATTTTTATTATACTACTTCCACTATAAGAAGAAGATGGATAAATAATTAATTTGAGATTTACTGCTACAGACAGTAAATGATTGGCTGTCTCCATGTCACTCGTAGCACGCTGTATTAACAAAAGACATGATAGGCTGTTTATGAGCCATGGACCATGGCCACGGAGGAGAAGCGCTCTTGTTTTTTTCATGCAGTCTATCGGATGGCTCTATCGAGCCATTTTTTTATTGTATTGATCACGTGCATATCGTGATATACAGTATATTGCTATCATTTTATCGCCCAGCCCTAACATTTACACCTGGCACTAATATCTGTTTTCTGTGATCAGATTGCAATTGGATAGTGCTTGACCATATTAACCTGATTACGTTTACACCTGGCGTTGGCATGCGTTTTGGGTGATCAGATTGCAATCTGATTGCAATACATCAGATTGCATACAGTGGATGTATGCAGATTGAGAGGACACATTGCATTTACACTTGTGTTCAATGTGGTCACAATGCGTCCCTGACTACCTCCGGAGGTAGTTTGGCCGATCAGATTGCAATCCCTCTTCAATGTGTCTTGGGGGCATTTACTCCTGTACTTTCAAATGGTCAAGCACTATCTGATTGCAGTCTGATCACAGAAAATGCATGTTAGTGCCAGGTGTTGTGATTATTTGCAAGCGACCTCTGACCTATGACCCCCCTTCTGAGAGTTAAAATAGTGTCATCGGAACACTTATAAATCACGGAGGTGGGAAATCGTGAAAACCAGCGGATTTCTTCCAAACAGAGGATATCCCATACGACTAGAAATACTCAGAGCAAAGGCGTGCATTTAAGTTCCCTGATGAGTAACGACATGTTAATCCTTTGTATACCTCTAAGTCTTAATCTAGGACCTCTATCCCCTCCTCCCCGAGCATCGGGGGGGGCAGACTACTGATTTAGGTGGCCTGATAGCACTTTTTCCCTCCAGGGTGAAAGAATTGGCGTATACACAGACATTTTCAACCAGTCCCTCTCCCTCCAGCAAGTTCCCTCCTGCTTCAAAGCGGCAACGATCATCCCCATCCCCAAACAGCAGAAAGTGACCAGCCTAAACGACTGGCGCCCAATAGCCCTCACGCCCATAGCCAGCAAGTGCTTTGAAAAGCTACCGTAAATTCCGGACTATAAGCCGCGGCTTTTTTCCCGTTTTTTGGCCCCTGCGGCTTATATAACGGTGCGTCTTATCTATGGATTTTTTCAGAAAAAAAAAAAAAAAAAAAAAAAAATCTCTCTTTTTTAGCACTCTTTCTAACTATAAATCCACTTCTGTTTTAATTTCCTCTCTTGCCCTCTTTTCACCACACCGCGGACACTGTGTGCACTGTAAAAATAAACAACGGTGGTGTTGTGTTATGTTGTTTTGTTGAAATGTTGTAATACGGTAAATGGGAGCTTCCTCAAACAGCCATCTCTTCCCGACAATCCCCTCTGTGCGTGACCACTTACATATGGTAATTACGGTAAGCAAACGGCCACTCGGGCAACAACTCCCTCCCCCGACTACCAGGAGAAAATCACAAACTTCGGTGAATTCACACAAAGGAAGATCAAGGAATATTCACAACAAGACGAGCAGTAGAAGCAACACTCTCACTTACCATGGGGAAGGTACGCAGAAATTCACACGAGGCAGCTTTCAAGTTGAAAGCAGTCAATCTCGCATTAAAAGAGAGCAGCCGCCGATCAAACAGAGCAGCCGCGCGTAACCTGGGCAAAAGGGACTGTCCGTCCGGGGGAGAACTACTGAACAACTCCCTCCCGACTATCAGGAGAAAATCACAAACTTCGGCGAATTCACACAAAGGAAGATCACGGAATATTATAGGAGTGTGAAAACATCCACAATTACCAACGGGTTCCAAAACGCTGGACTGCTGCGGGATGAAGAGGATGACGCCACGGGGACTGCCCCCTAGTCCGATACCTCACGAGTCCGATACCTCACGAGTCCGACACCTCATGGTTTTGGGTTAGGGTCTGGGGGAGGTTAGGTTTAGGCGTGGGGGTGGGAGAGGTTAGGTTTTGGGTTAGGGTCTGGGGGATGTTAGGTTTAGGCGTGGGGGTGGGAGAGGTTAGGTTTTGGGTTAGGGTCTGGGGGAAGTTAGCCTCTTTTTTCGGACTCGTGAGGTGTCGGACTCGTGAGGTATCGGACTCGTGCCATGGCACCTGAAGGAGAGAGGAGAGTGGTTGACGAAGCCACCCTGAACCTGTTCGTTTCCGACACTGAAGATGAGGACTTTGGTGGTTTCAGTACGCAGGAAGAAGAGGAAGACGAGGATTAGTGACTTGACTTCTCTGGTTACAGGTTTGCTGCACATATACGGTAGCCTATTGTTGTGTGATTTTGTCTGGGGATTAGTGACCTGACTTTTGTTTTGTTTTGTTGAAATGTTAATAAATGGGAGCTTCCCCAAACAGCGATCTCTTTCCCGACATTCCTCTCTGTGCACGAACCCTTTCATATGGTAATTAAACATCAAAACACCCGCGGCTTATAGTCCGGTGCGGCTTATAGAAGAAAAAAATAGACAATTTTGGTCCCGCGGCTTATACACCGGTGCGTCTTATAGTCCGGAATTTACGGTAGTCATATCACAGATCCGCCCCACACTCCCCCCGGACCACGACCCGCTCTAATTTGCATACCGCCCCAACAGGAGCACGGCGGATGCAATAGCACACGTACTCCACACTGCCCTCTCACACCTGGAGGGGAAGGACACCTATGTGAGAATGCTGTTCGTGGACTACAGCTCAGCATTCAACACCATAGTACCCTCCAGGCTGGTAAGCAAGCTCAAGGTCCTGGGACTAAACACAGCAATGTGTGACTGGATCCTGGACTTTCTGACAGACCGCCACCAGGTGGTGAGAGTGGGCAACCTCACCTCCTCCCCACTGACCATCAGCATAGGAGCGCCCCAGGGATGCGTCTCCAGCCCCTTCTGGTACGACCTCTACACCCACGACTGCGTGGCGACTCAAATCTCTAACACCATCGTGAAGTTTGCAGACGACACAGCAGTCGTGGGGCTGATCTCCAGGGGCGACGAGACGGCCTACAGAGAGGAGGTGAAGGCCCTAGAACAGTGGTGCCAGGACAACCACCTCTCTCTGAACGTCTCCAAGACCAAGGAGATCATTGTAGACTACAGGAGGGGGGGGGGGGGCGCACACCCCCCAATCACCATCAACGGCACAGTGGTGGAAAGGGTGGACAGCTTCAAGTACCTGGGAGTCAACATCCACCAGGACCTGACATGGGCCGGTCACACCGCCACTGTTGTCAAAAAGGCCCAACAGCAACTACACGGACTCAGGCGCCTAAAGAAATTTGGGCTAAGGCCAGAAATCCTTAGGGACTTCTACAGAGGCACCAGCACGTAACAGGATGTGAGCTGCCAGAACTGCAGGAACTATATAACCAGCAGTGCCTCAGGAGGTCCCTGAAGATCATCAAAGACACAAACCATCCCCACAACAGCCTGTTCTCCCTGTTACCCTCAGGGAGAAGATACAGGGTCCCAAAAGTACGCACAAATCGCTTGAGGGACAGTTTCTTCCCGCAGGCCACGAGACTCTTTAACAGACACAAATAGTGTAGTAGCTGTACTGTACCGCACTGTAGATGCTACCATTATTTATGTCTAATGTTTAATTGTATGCTTAATTAGGTATATGCTATTTGCACCTGTACGTCAAATACGTCGTCCAAAGTATGCACATGACATGTGCACCTATGTGCAGTGAATATGCCACTGTCTCTGACTTGTCTTATCACTCTACTGCCTTATTGCTTGTTGTGTCTCGTTGTTTTTGCACTCATATGCCAAGTTATATTTGTACTATGTTGTAAACGGAGTTCACAGCACAAGAATTTCACACGTGATACTTGTACTACGGAGTGACAATAAAAATCTTGAATCTTGAATCTTGAATCTTGAATTGACTAACCTATATAGTAGAATTACCCAGTACATATTTTGTTAACCCAAAATCATACCTCTTACCTTATGGGATTCGTGGACCCTTCTCAAAAAAAATTTGAAGAAGAAAAATAAAAGATTATAATCCAGGTGATTATTACTAGGTTTTATATATAAGTTTCCAGTTTCCATTACAAAGCATACAACTCAATGTCCAGTACATTTTTGTCCAATACACATGACATCATTGTCCAATATACATTACCTTATTTTGCAACATGGAGTTCATTATACATTCCCTATTTAAAGTCCCTGGAAACCAGAAATATTGTTTTATTATTTAGCATTTTGAGTTCATCACATCACAGGAACCTATGTTAATAAGCCACCAGCCAAATTTGAACGATGATGAACGTCGCAAAGTATATAAATTTAGGTTTGACAGTCATGGCAAAAGTCATGAGAATCAATTAGATTTTAGAGTGTATTTTCTCCCGTGGACTCTGGGAAAAAAGTCTGCACTCTGGAGCATACTTAAAGGATGGCTTTCCCGTGGGGAATATGAATATATATTAAATCTCACGCCCCTAAGGTTTTCGAATCCGTTGAAATTTTTGAAATTGGTTGTTTACAGCCAGAGATATCAACCATCTCTCACATTATTTCCATGACGCTCTGACGCAAAACGCGTCGGGGCGACAAGTCCAGCCTTGCGGAAGTCGAGCACCTATGAACTACACTACTTGTGGGCCTGTGGGCCATGGTCCCGCCTCTAGAGGTCCTCCACGCCCCTTCAGAGGTCTTGAAGAAAAAAAAGGCAGCCATCTTTTTCAACCACCTAGCCTACGGTAGCTAATGTTAGCTTTCCATAGCTCCTTGCAAAGAGACCATATCTCGGGAACGGAAGCACGTCCAGACACGGGACTGGCGGCATTGGAAAGCTCGTCAAATTTTACATCTAGTAGTAGGTGCGTTGAAGTAACGAAATCAACGCTGAGCAATGTACCGGTACCCGTTTTTACACATTTTTACATGAAATAGTTACAACATCAGATGCGCGTAACTCCTTGGAAAATGCCTTAAAATGCATGATTTTTTTTTTATAAAGACATCTCCCGACATATATACTTCGGTTTACCACCACCCCCCCCACCCCCCCAAGACTCAAGACTTTAGAGGAGTTTTATTGATAACGTTTCGGTTCAACAACCTTCATCAGAAGAAATACTTTCTGAGGCACACATTTACTCACATAAGACCCTAAATTTAATAGTTAGAAGGTTTTTGTGGATTTTGGTTTCCAGGGACTTTAAGCATCAACATAGGCATAAACATGATATTCCATTCTCTGTGTGGTACTCTCATAAAGCAACTAGTGCTCCCTTTGAGATTTGATTCCGTCCTATATTCATTTTCTCTAAACGAGTGATCTCGTCTGTTAGAGAAATCAATTCACTGAACGAGTAATCTCGTCTGATAGATAAATCAATTCACTAAACAACAAGTAATCTCATCTGATAGATAAATCAATTCACTAAACGAGTAATCTCGTCTGATAGATAAATCAATTCACTAAACAACAGGTAATCTCACCTGATAGATAAATCAATTCACTAAACGAGTAATCTCGTCTGATAAATAAATCAATTCACTAAACAATGAGTAATCTCGTCTGATAATTCACTAAACAACGAGTAATCTCGTCTGATAGATAAATCAATTCACTGAACGAGTAATCTCGTCTGATAGATAAATCAATTCACTGAACGAGTAATCTCGTCTGATAGATAAATCAATTCACTAAACAACAAGTAATCTCATCTGATAGATAAATCAATTCACTAAACGAGTAATCTCGTCTGATAGATAAATCAATTCACTAAACAATGAGTAATCTCGTCTGATAATTCACTAAACAACGAGTAATCTCGTCTGATAGATAAATCAATTCACTAAACAACGAGTAATCTCGTCTGATAGATAAATCAATTCACTAAACAACGACTAATCTCGTCTGATAGATAAATCAATTCACTAAACAATGAGTAATCTCGTCTGATGATTCACTAAACAACGAGTAATCTCGTCTGATAGATAAATCAATTCACTAAACAACGAGTAATCTCGTCTGATAGATAAATCAATTCACTAAACAACGAGTAATCTCGTCTGATAGAGAAATCAATTCACTAGGCAACAAGTAATCTTGTCTGTTAGAGAAATCAATCCTTTATATTTTATTTATACAGAGAGTGCTCTGTTACAAGGAACATATACAAGGGTTTACAGACAAGATAAGAGCAATAAGAACAAATGATAATCAGCTCTAAATGAGTCCAGAGAGATCCATTTCTCCAGCTTCAGAGTGTCCTGGAGCATATTCCACTTGTTAGGGACATAAAATGAAAAAGCAGTCTTTCCTTGTTCTTATCTCACTCGTGGAATACGCAGCCTGAGGTGAGACCGCGAGCGTGTACAATAACTGGTGTTAATGTGAGTAAGACGTGAAGACAGATACAGTGGAAGCTGTCCAATCAAGGCTTTGTAAATAAATAAGAGGCAGTGCTGCTTTCTTCTAGCTGTCAGAGAGGGCCAGCTCACTTTTTCATACAAAATACAATCATGAGTAAGAAAACAATCACCTGTTATGAAGCGCAGGATGCTGTGATACACAGTGTCAAGCGACTTCAAAGCAGTTGATGAGGCATGCATGTACACAATACGTAATCAAAAACAGACAATATTAGAGATTGAACAATCGATCTTCTAGTGCACAATGAAAAACAAGATCTATTTTTACACAGGAAACCAATTTTCCTCCTTAGTTTCTTTACAAGGTGATCTATATGGACAGTTAAGGACAATTTGGAATCTAGCCAGATGCCTAGGTATTTATATGAATTAACACATTCAATTGGGTCATTTTGCAATGTAATTACACTCAAACTAGAGTGTAGTTATAATATATTATATAGTGTAGTTATAATATATTATAATATATTATAACTATCAGTATAATAGCTGTGAAGTCCGTCTCCTTTTATCTGGTTTTTAGGGAGGGCGTGTTTCTGTTTTGCTGGGTCACGGTGACCTAACCTCTAGTTGGAGGCAACACTGTCTATCTGCATGATCAACCCCATTTGCAGATGAATCAGCCATCATGTTTGTGTGTGCGCTGATGTGCGCAGTTCAATTCTAATCAGCCATCACACTACTCCTCACCCTATCCCATCTTTAAACATTTCACATGTAATAATATACAGTACAGCCCAGATTACATTTACCACACTTTAAAAGCAGCATTAAACTCAGTCATCTATTGTCACATCTTCACAACCCTCAGTCAGGACATTATGCTTTTCCAACTTTCCATGGTGTTTCATCATGCTAGTGATCAATTCCTCACTTGTCAACACAATGCATTTCCATTATACAATGGCATTGTTCAACTCATGCTCTTCATGTGAACATAGCTATAACATAGTGACTCCCGTGTACATACAACATATAAGAAAATGTTGTTTTCTACCATTCTAATTCACTAGAATTCTCCTCTCCTCCAGTCAGCCTGCCTCCATCCACTGCTGCAAGTGGTTTAGCAGAAGTGTAAATGGCCTCAAAGAGATGAAATAATAATAATAGCTTGGATTTATATAGTGCCTTTCGAGGAACCCAAGGCCACTTTACAAAAGTGCAAAAAGATGACGAGATAATGAGATGTGTGGGCTGCATATTCTACATAGCATGTTTTTATCAGGACTGAAAGGTTTCAAAAGGATTGTGAAGGGGCGAACTAGTGAAAGGCTGCACATCCTGTGCAGCCTTTGTGGCTTTCCTAAAGACATTGAACCTCTTAGTTCCTGATGATGATGTAGTTGCTGTTTTGCTGTGTGAAAAAGCAGTATTGGAAAGGAGTGGAGCCGTCTTGTGAGCGTGTGCGTCCGTGTGCTTTATTTGGTAGCTCACAATGCCCTCAATCTCTGAAATCCTTTGATCATTATATTGATTCCCACCATATCGCCACCTCTATTTTATGTTTATGTGTACTTCATCTTCTAACTGAGCCAGGATGGGGGGTGTGAATGTGTGAATGATTGTGTGTGTGTGTGTGTGTGTGTGTGTGTGTGTGTGTGTGTGTGTGTGTTTTCTTTTTCTTTACCTTGTGTATCAGTTAGTGTGTGTGTGTGTGTGTGTGTCTACATTCATTATCACAAATATTATGTGTGTGTGGTGTTGGTGTATATACTCATAAGCATGTGTAACCTTGGATAGTTCCCTCACTGCACTCTGTCCCTCATACAAACCGAGGCTACTAAAAATAAAATAAATTATTCTGAAATGCCTCCTCATGTGAAGGTCTGTCTTTTCTCCTCCAGTGATCTGGTGAATGGCCTGGTGTTGTTGATGAACAGTAACATCAGCAGTCCAGTCAATCTGGTGAGTTATTTATTTTGTTTAAAATTTTTGTTTTCAATTCAGTTTAGTTTCAGTTAGTTTAGTTTAGTTTTAGTTTTGTTAGTGTTAGAGGCATAGTACAGTACAGTAAGTTGTGCACAGAGACTACATTATGTGCGGATCGCGATGAAAACGTCAGAAATAGTGTGGAGACAGTGGTATTGCGATAAGTAGATATAGGGACACAGTACAGTACAGTAAGGTGTGGTTGATACAGATGCACAGTACAGTACAGTAAGGTGTGGTTGATACAGATGTACAGTACAGTAAGGTGTGGTTGATACAGGGGCATGATGGTACAGTAAAGTAAGGTGTGGTTGATACAGGGGCATGATGGTACAGTAAAGTAAGGTGTGGTTGATACAGGGGCATGATAGTACAGTAAAGTAAGGTGTGGTTGATACAGGGGCATGATAGTACAGTAAAGTAAGGTGTGGTTGATACAGGGGCATGATGGTAAAGTAAGGTGTGGTTGATACAGGGGCATGATGGTACAGTACAGTAAGGTGTGGTTGATACAGGGGCATGATAGTACAGTAAAGTAAGGTGTGGTTGATACAGGGGCATGATAGTACAGTAAAGTAAGGTGTGGCTGATACAGGGGCATGATGGTACAGTACAGTAAGGTGTGGTTGATTGATACAGGGGCATGATAGTACAGTAAAGTAAGGTGTGGTTGATACAGGGGCATAGTACAGTACAGTAAGGTGTGGTTGATACAGGGGCATAGTACAGTACAGTAAGGTGTGGTTGATACAGAGGCATAGTACAGTACAGTAAGGTGTGGTTGATACAGGGGCATAGTACAGTACAGTAAGGTGTGGTTGATACAGAGGCATAGTACAGTACAGTAAGGTGTGGTTGATACAGGGGCATAGTACAGTACAGTAAGGTGTGGTTGATACAGAGGCATAGTACAGTACAGTAAGGTGTGGTTGATACAGAGGCATAGTACAGTACAGTAAAGTAAGGTGTGGTTGATACAGGGGCATAGTACAGTACAGTAAGGTGTGGTTGATACAGAGGCATAGTACAGTACAGTACAGTAAGGTGTGGTTGATACAGAGGCATAGTACAGTACAGTAAGGTGTGGTTGATACAGGGGCATAGTACAGTACAGTAAGGTGTGGTTGATACAGAGGCATAGTACAGTACAGTAAGGTGTGGTTGATACAGAGGCATAGTACAGTACAGTAAGGTGTGGTTGATACAGGGGCATAGTACAGTACAGTAAGGTGTGGTTGATACAGGGGCATAGTACAGTACAGTAAGGTGTGGTTGATACAGAGGCATAGTACAGTACAGTAAGGTGTGGTTGATACAGAGGCATAGTACAGTACAGTAAGGTGTGGTTGATACAGGGGCATAGTACAGTACAGTAAGGTGTGGTTGATACAGAGGCATAGTACAGTACAGTAAGGTGTGGTTGATACAGGGGCATAGTACAGTACAGTAAGGTGTGGTTGAAGTAGTAAGAGAACTGAGGAGCGACCTGCAGCTCGCGCCAGTCTTAGTGATTCCGTTACTGATAATAGAGTGTCCTGCTTTGAATCCAGATTGGTGTATAGGTTGTTGACGGAAAGGAAAGTGGAGAGTTGATTCCTCAGACAGACTTCCTCAGTGTGCGGACCTTCTTTCTTTTTTACGTTTTACTGTTTTTGGTTCCTGCACCTGCTTTATTGTGTTGGATGTGCGCGACTGCCTCTTTACTAGGTTTTGTAAACTAAAATGTTTTTTTTCCCCGCACCTAGTTTTATTTTTAGTTAATGATAACAACCTTTGTTCATACCCAGCCGTGTGCTATTTTATTATTCTGCCATCTTTAGTCTTTCCAATGGCTGTGTACAGGCTGATCGTTTACTGACGAGTCAGTGGTTTCATCAGTCTGTTGGCACTAGAGGCTGAAATCTTTTCAGGAATCCCATGGGTCCCGTGAGATTCCCGCGGGATTGGGAGTAATTTCACTATTCCACAGGAAAAAAGTCAATTGGAGTGGGTGGGAGCGGGATTCATGACAACAATATATACATTTTTATATATAAATACAAAAGGTGTGAACTACAACTGCGTCTGCAGTAGATCAAAGTAATCTTAAACGGATGGGGAGGACATACTACTACTAGAGACTTAACAAATAAAAGAAATAAGAAAAATGGGACGGGAGTCATTCTACCGCGATTGGGACGGGACGGGAATATTTTTGTGGGAGTGGGATGTCACCTCTAGTTGACACTGCAATGACGGAGGTTCGTGAAATGTGTTCACAGGGGAATCCGGAGGAACATACCATACTGGAGTTTGCTCGTCTCATCAAAAGTCTTGTTGGTAAGGTTTGAGATTGATCACACCATCATTATTTCATGGATGAAGGATGAGATTTGGAGCACACGGCCAATTTCATCAATTTATTAAGGTGCAAACAACCCACTACAAGTGTCTTCCTCTGTGCTCCAGATCTCATCCATCATCACTTAGTCAGTGTTCTGAGAGGCACCGGTTTGTCAGCTGAAGCATGGATTCTCCCTCTGTGCGTCATTATTTCATCTCTTATAACTCTTGACTGCTACTATCTCAATCCCCTGTTGACTCATGCCCAGCATGTCACATCATGTCCCCCATCATTTGGCTTCTGCCTTAGGGCGTGTCTCCACATAGCTCTTTTTTTGTAACACTTTATTTGGATAGTTCGCCTACAGAAAGGCGACTGAGTATTTGTAACATTTCAACAGCTTATTAGTTGAACAATTCAACTGTTTCACTTTGTATGTGTTAACAGCTTATTATACTCAACACAAATATAAATGCAGCACTTTTGTTTTTGCTCCCATTTTTCATGCATTGAACTCAAAGAATCTAAGGGTTCTTTCTCACTGGCGCCCCGGTACCGTCCCCGAGCACACTTGTCCCACAGCACACTTGTCCCCAAATTGACCCCAGTTTCGGGACAAGTGAAAGCCAACCATTCCGAACCACGTAGACAACAAACGGGCGACGATAAACTCCAGGCATAGTTGATGATGCAAGTGCACTCGCAGAAGAAATGCTGTAATGTGAAAGCTGACCAGCGGGGGGGGGGGGGGGGGGGGGGGGGCTATCGTTCCCGGGTGCGCAACAGAACGCAACGAAAGCAATCGTTCCCAGTGAGAAAGCAGCCTAAGACTACTACTTATATACATACATTACAAAGGGCTTACTTCTCTCAGATGTATACATTAGTTGTAATCCGTGTTAGTGAGCACTTCCCCTTCGCCAAGATAATCCATCCACCTGAGTGTGTCATATCAAGATGCTGATTAAACAGCATGATTATTGCCCAGGTGCACGTTGGGCTGCTCACAATAAAAAGCCACTCTAAAATGTGCAGCTTTATCACACAACACAATGCCACAGATGTCACAGGTTATGAGGGAGCGCTAGCGTGCGATTGGCAGCTGCCTGCAGGAATGTCTGCCAGAGCTGCTGTCCATGAATTGAATGTTCATTTCTGTACCATAGGCCATCTCTAATGTGTTATGCTGCCTTCAAATGGAACTTGTGAGCTCGTCGTGACGACATGGTTATCACAATGGGAAGTGGGTCCTAAATATGGGTTCTTATTATTACACTGTTAAATTGGCATTACATTTGGTGATGACGAGTGCATGATGACTTGTTTAGGACTCGAAACTCAAAGTTTAGGACTTGGGACTTGACTTTGGACTTACTGGTCTTGACTTGGGACTTGAGTGCAAAGACTTGTGACTTGCAAAAATAATGACTTGGTCCCACCTCTGCTGTAGACTCGCTGGAGGTGGACTATCCAGATAAAGTGTGGTCCTTTTTTTTTGGGCAGAAAAGCAGTGGCATGCTCACTGGGGAGCGTTTCATCCCAGCACACCTCATCAAAAAGCATTCCCACTCACTTTTCTGCTCGTTCACTTTATAACGCAGTTATATAGTGTATGACCATCAGCAGCATTAAGAAAGTCAAAGCTGATTTGATCTCTGTGAAATGCTGCTTATTATCAGTGTCAAAGGGTAGATCTGATTAGATTGACAATGGCTCTCTCTTATTCCTCCCTTCCTCTGCATACACACACACACACACACTCACAGTAAGCCGTAGTCAGATCCAGTTCCTTCCTGAGGCCCAGGATGACCCACAGAGGCGAAGACCTGACATCCGCAAAGCCAAGATGATGCTGGGCTGGGAACCGGTGGTACGTGTGGAACACTATACACTCTTGACAGGACGCTAGACACTGACAGGAAGCTATACACTGACAGGAAGCTATACATTCTGACAGGAAGCTATACACTCTGACAGGAAGCTATACACTCTGACAGGAAGCTATACACTCTGACAGGAAGCTATACATTCTGACAGGAAGCTATACACTCTGACAGGAAGCTATACACTCAGACAGGAAGCTATATACTCTGACAGGAAGCTATACACTCTGACAGGAAGCTATATACTCTGACAGGAAGCTATACACTCTGACAGGAAGCTATACACTCTGACAGGAAGCTATACACTCTGACAGGAAGCTATACACTCTGACAGGAAGCTATACACTCTTGACAGAAAGCTAGACACTCTGACAGGAAGCTCGACATTTCTTCAGGAACAAATGCTTGCACGCACACAGTGTCACATGCTAAGTAAGTACTCTGTGTGGACACAATAGCATACATGCTAGATCTTATTTTTGAGACATTTAGGCCATGTCCACATGGAGACGAGTTTAGGTGTATCCGCTAAAGTTTTTTCTCGTATCGACGTTTCGTCCAGACGGAACCAGCGTTCTGGGAGTATACGCTAATTTTTTAAACCGGGTCCCAGAGTGAATAAATCTGAAGACGCCACCCTTGCAATTCCGTGTTTACAACCCATACACATCTTTCCTGAACCGATGACGCCATAGCCCCACCTCTCTCCGCCAGCAACAATAACAATCATGGCGGCTTACAGTGCACTAGCGTTCGTGCTACAGCAGCTACTGAGCCTGTTAGGGCTCTTGCAGCAAAATATAATGCTCCTCTATTACCACCGTCAGCAACAAGTGGACATGGAGAACATCCTCAGGGCTCCACAGCTGACTCTTCTCATCCACCCCTCCCCTCCCTTCATCGGATATTTCCCAGAAGGCTTAGCGGCGGCTAAGTTTTTACAATAACACAAACAAAATCAGGCTAAACGTGTTAGAAATAATATTTATTTTTAATACAACATGCAATTCTGGAGTATTTTAATATTGGACAAAATGAAATGAAATGTAAACCCTGAGTGTAACGGACATACTCGGGATGCTCTATATATATCCCTCGCAAATACAACGTGAATAGTGAAGTGAGAGGTTTGACGACCACATGGTTGCACTGTGATGTCCACTCGTGTCCACTCCAACAAGACTTTAGCTTACTTGACGGCACTTTTTCAATAAAAACACATTTATGCCATGAGTTTATATAATGTATATTTATGTTGCATCATTTAGCCTGTGCTGTGATGTGCAGGAGCGGCCAATACGCTGGGGTGTGTTTGCAACATATGTCTAAAGATCATGGAAGTGGATGATATTAGGAACGTTACCGATAGTTAACGTTCTATATTGTAGGCTACAGGGAGACCATCAGCCCTGCTGAACAGCTCTGCATTTGCCTGTATAGGTTTAATCATTTTATTCATCGACATGGCAAACCTCCCTGCAAAGCCAAGGGTTTAAGCTGCTCGCTACAGTGAGATACACATTATAGACTGTGCGCCCCTAGTGGTTGAATGCCATTATTGACGAGATTGTCTTATTCTCTGTTTTTGGTGTACTTTGTGGCAGCGTTATAGCGCCACTTACTGGCCTGGCATATATACTACAGCGGTTAGATGTGGATACACACATTTCTTGAAACGATTCCGTGTTTATGGAAAACTTTTCTTAAACGGGGGAAAAAAAAGATTGGTTCCGTCTCCATGTAGACATGGCCTTAGTTACCCGCTGCAGACAGTTCTCAATCGAACATGGTGTGACCCAAGGCTGCAGAATTGTCAACATTTTCATACCAAAACATTGTAAGTATAAGAAGATGAATGAAGAATGAATTTACAAGAAACTATTATTATTATTAAATTAATAAGATGTGCAAAGAAAAAAATAATTTCAAGTTTTACAGACTGTTTATATCTAGATTCGGTCTGCGAGGAACCTCATATCGGCAGTGGATGACATACCTCATATTTTATAAAATGACAATATTGGCCCGGTGTATCGGTCCAACACTAATGCATAGTGTCCATTGTGTCGGGGTTTTTAGGTCTTCATATTGGCAACAGCAGCCTCCTTATCTTGTGTTCTGGTGTGTTGGCAGGTGCCTCTGGAGGAAGGCTTGAACAAAACTATCCAGTACTTCCATAGGGAGCTGGAGCACCAGGCCAATAACCAGTACATCCCCAAACCCAAAGCTGCCCGCATGAAGAAGGGACGACCCAGACACAACTGAGGCCAGGCTTCCCATCACAGAGACTCCTACAACACTGAAGGATGTTGGGACTCCTCACAGGACGCTGGAGGAGCAACTCTCCCCAATAACACTGCTGAGTAGTGCACTCTGGGAAATGGTGTCTTTCAGAGAAGCTGAAATAACTATTCGGCCTTTTCGAAAAGACGTTGCCTTCCATTGGTGCCGCAGTTGCACTTTTTACAGGAATCTGCAGGATAAAGGCTTCCCTCCTGGCAGCTCTCATGTCAGATGGACATGCCTGCATCAAAGACATGGAAATGAAAGAGGAGAAATGTCAGACCCAACCCACATTGGGGGGGTTGTTTTTTTGTGAATTTGTGCTTTTGCTATTTAAAATGCTGACTTAAGAAAAGTGTTAACAGCTTGCACTGTCAGTATTTATGTTTTGTTTGATTATTTTATCAGTTTGACGGTATTGTTTCTGGAGATGGACTACCTGACTGTGACAGCTGCCTGAATCATACAACGCACTCTAGGATTGGACAAATCTCACATCTTCTAGTGAGACTGTTAGAGCATCATTGTGCGTGTTTCCAGAGGTCATTGTGTTCTGCTTTGTGAAATCTCTAATGCCAAGACGTGAATATTATCAATTCAGGTGAAGATGCTATTTTAATAAAACATTTCCAATTTGAAAAGTGTTCCGTGGCACATGGTGTGTTTGGGGGCGGGGTGGCGGGGCAGGATGGAATCAGATGTCTCTTGATTTACAATAATCCTTTAGTGACCACTTGTACACTCTTCAAACACATCAGTTTACCAGCATTATGTACAAGTCAGCCTTATAGAACAGACAGGAGGAGATGTTTAATCAAGGCAAAACCAAATTAATTCAAATTATTTGATGTCCAATATACATACACATATATGGGCTAATGTAGAGGAAGAAGTGGGCGAGTACAGTGGCATTAATGGCTTCATACCAGCTGTTGAGGAGTAATGTTAACTGGAAGAGATCAGCTGAGATGTTCAGAACACACCAAAGACCGGCAGTATAGGCTATAGATGCATACGGGTATACAGTATGTGTGTGCGCTGTGGGGCTGGAGTTAATAGTAGTCGTAGTTGACATTCGCTCCATGTCTGTAAGAGCTGGTGTCGCGCGGGCCGATGGGTGAGTTCTCATCATAGTGGTGTTGACGCCCTTGGTCACTGGCGCGCGCATGGTCCATCCAGTAAGAAAGGTCCGCCTCCAGCCTCTGGTGAGGAACGACACAGCAGAGATGCTCACAAGTCATTTTTTGCAAGTCCAAGTCAAGTCTCAAGTCTTTGAGCTAAAGTCCAAGTCAAGTCTCAAGTCTCTTATGGACAGATGGCATCCAACAGATGATAGAACGCTCGTTCTATCATCTGCTGGATGCCATCTGGTCTGCTTGGAACACTGCATAGCTAAAGCTAAGGGATTCAAAGCATATACTGTATTATCCTCACTTTCTATCTATTAGCATACAATATCAGCATTGATTAGACGACATTATTATTAGTAGACTTTTCCTTAATGTTAATACACACACAAATAAATAGGCTATTGTTCACAAGTCCCAAATCTCAAGTCCAAGTCAAGTCTCAAGTCACTGTGTGTGTGACTTAAGTGCGACTCAAGTCCAAGTCTCAAGTCCAAATCCCCGTCTCTGCGACACAGACAATGAGCCTTTAAAGAAACTGAAGCTAATGCATGGAGAGTCAGTGGAGGATTTCTCCGACACAGAGCGTCAATAGGTCCAAGCGGCGCAGCTGTGCGCGGCCCGGAGACGAGAAATGTCAATGTCATTTCAAAGGCCACAGCTGTCAATTTCAGCAGTGGGGAGGCAACAGCAAATATAGCCCGCCCATACACAGGATGTCATGCACAGCGCCGTTTTGAGAAGTCCTGCTGGTTGAAACGCAAACGCTGTCAACTACAGTATCACAAATAATGAGGGGAGACACTTTTTCGCACTCTCATTCTCTCTTTTTCTGCACTTGTTGCCGTCTGTGTTCCCTCCATCCCCCACTGACCCCTGTGAATCTCTAAAGTCACTGACCTGAAAGAAAACTGAAAGGCTTTGAGATTGAGATTCCATGTAGGCTACTGTCATGCATTTGTTTCCATATTTGGGATTCAGAGTCCCTGTCAGACAGCAACATACAGTATTCAGTAACTGAGGATAATTGTGCCTTTGGAAGACTTTCTTTTAGACTACAGAACAGACTACAAAATGAAATCCAACCCCACCCATGTCACTCTTCACACTTTTTATCCTCCACATCCAGACACCTGGAGTCTTTTATGTCTCATATGTACGCTGTTGCTTAAATAGCTTTAAGCCACCAGGTTTAAGCATTTTTAAGTCAATACAAATCAGCTAAAATCCCTCAAAAAATGCATGTCCTTTAACAGGTACAGTACAATATAGAGAGCTTCACTGGAGATGGAGTGACTCTATCATAAATTTAGTATTGTAACAGCTATCAATGATCGGGTACAGCACTCTCAGGATGGGACAGGGCAGTGAAGTTTGTTAGAATAAACGTTGAAGACCCTGTACAACCCTCACCCCCTCACCTGCTCATCAAAGCCCATGTACATAAACTGCATAATCCACTGCTGCACGTCCGGCCTGCTGCGGTCCCAGATGTTCCTCTTGCTCCGCCTCAGCTTCACCAGGAACTCTTGGGCCGTGGAGGGAGGGACAGCAACCGCAGATTTTGAGGGAGCGATTCCAGCTCCTGCCACTGGAGGGAAGCACAACAGGGCAGAGACATGCAAAATCAGTTTTCATTGTGATTGCATGTCAGCAGTATGCTAGCACTGTTAAGTGTGCCTGTATGGATGTTACCGTCTCTTTTCCTCAAGATCTTGTGCAGGCTGCTACCACTGGAAACATCTGATAAGGGAGAGTCATTGTCAATAAACAAACACACTATATAGTTTCAGTGTAAATTGTAAGATTTTGTCAATTAGGAGCCAGCAGAATGTGGCTGAAGTTGACAGTTATATATGGCGAATGTTAAAAATAAATAGTGGTGTAGTATAAGATTTGTATGCCATTCACCCCCCCCCCCCCCCATATCTCATAGGGTTTTACACCAGTATTGCCAACTATTCCAAGGAAAGTAGCCATAGTCCATAGATGTAGCTAATACTACGCCATACACTAATTTACATAAATATATTTGTGCCTCAACACCCCCCACAGGGGAGGGTGATGACAGGCTCCCCTATGTATGGGAGCACTGCAAACAACAGACTTATTTGGATTAGGCAAAGCAAATAACGCGAGTTAACGTGCGTCGGCATCAGCTGTACCGATTTGTCACCAAATCCTTTGGCAGTTAACATTGTTCACCATGATTGAAACGAGTCATTATTTTTGTTGCTAATTGCTTTTGAGATATAAGTTGCTAAATTTTTCATGCCCCGTGGGTGCATTGACATAATTATGTTATGTCAAATGTGAGGCACCCAGAGCAGCTTTTTGTGTAGGCATGCATGCAAATTTCAGTGCGCAGTGGCTAAAGCACGAGAGCCTGTTTGCCTGATCATAGAACTAGAGTTATGAATGTATCATTCTCTCTTGTGGCACCTGGAGTAATATGGCACGAGCTGCTCAGTGCTTGTTTGCAAACTGAACACATGAAAAAAGAATGTCCTCTAGGCGAGCCATATCCATGTATTCTCCTGATGACTGTGTGCTACAGGTGCTGTGCTTAAGGCTATGTGTGTATCAAGATTCTTTGATGTACCCATGGTGACGTGTGGTCAGAGGGGGCAGATGCACTTCGTAGTGAAAGCGTATGCCTACATCTAATTGCTGCCAGGATACAAACTAATGTAATTGGACTGTCTTATTCATCTGCCCCGCCCCTGACCCCACTTCACTTCACTTCACCATGGGTATATCAATGAATCACAGAGCCGTAAGCACAACACATGTAGTAGTCTACATAGTCATCAGGAGGACACATGGATACCATTAGACGAAATGATTTGCATGTGTTCGGCTTGCAAACGAGCACTGAGCAACAATTAACTTTTCTCAAGCGAATAGCTGCCTGTCTGCAGGACAAGGAAAGAGTGTGAGGTGAATTGTATGTTAGTTGCCTGGGAAATCTAACTATGAGTCACCCCTTCCAGATGTTTGCCTGGAGTGCTTTTCCATCCTTCGTCCCCAAGCCATGGAATGCTATGCAGAGTGCTTCACAACACATTATGGATCAAAACAAAGGACGAAATAAATAATGAATTAACTCCTCCATGTTTGCATGGGAAACAAATAGTCGGAGGCCTACTTCTGCTATTTTTCTAAGATGGTAGAGAGCTGATTTAGTTATACTGTAGATATGTTTCTCAATGCATTGGTCTGAGTCTATGATGACGCCCATACATTTCACCTGGGCTTTAGAGCCCACAACAATTCAGTGACATCCATATTTTAATGTCATTAATACAGTATATTAGAGCGCTGAAACGGTATTCCATCCCTCCTGATGACACTGCATCTATAGTGGTAGCAGATTAAAAAAAAGATTGGCCCTAAAATAGAACCCTGTGGCACTCCACAGCTACTGCTGTGAGTATTGGAGGAATGGTTAACAAGACTAACATAAAACCAATCATATATCTGCAAGATATTTCCTGAACTGACTTAGGACAGTCGTAGTGATTCAACCCAGCAGGCGGTCCAAAAGGATTGCATGGACAGTGTCAAATGCTGCAGTTAGCTCCAAAAGCACAAGGATCTTCTTGGCATCAGCATTTAGAACTCGAACAACAGCTGTTTCAGTGCTCCTTCAGAAGGGCTTTAAATGCAGCTGTCTTAAAAGCGGTTGAAGAAAAAGCATCTCTGAAGTGAATGGTTGACAATAGTCCTCAGCTAATGAACTGAAAAACATTTTAAAGCACAGGTTTGGGATAGGGTGATGGAGACAAGCCGAGGACTTAAGTTTCATAGCTGCTACACTGCAGTGTTTCAAGACCTTGAGTGAAAACTACATTGACATGATCATGTGGGGGCTTAAAATCAGACTTTAATGAGAGATCTTGTTTTTAATAGGCCTATATCCTCTCTGCAAAAGTGAGGTGATTTATCACATTTGACTGAGGAAACACCTCAGGATTAGTTATGCCGTCACAAGTAGTAAAAAGTGTCCTCAACTTTGAGATGTAAGATTGTCTCAAACTCTTCATGGATGTGTTGTAAATATTTAGATGTTCCTTAAAAATTAATTTGAGAAGTAAGAGATAGAGGAGAAACATTGGAGAGACATTTTGTCCCCTGTGACTGATCAGTGTTGCCTGTCTGAACAATGACCTCTAAATCTCATTTGTTGTCCTTTAATCTGAGTCAACCTTCCATCTCTCCTGTGTGTATGTGCATGAGAGAGAGAGACATCTCTCCTGTGTGTATGTGCATGAGAGAGAGAGAGACATCTCTCCTGTGTGTATGTGCATGAGAGAGAGAGAGACAGGTAGCCCTGAAGGTTAGCCCTGAAGGTTAGCCCATAAAAACGCCATGCCATGAAAATCTAGAATTAAACGCCCATGAGCCACACAGACAAAGCCACAGATGCTGAAGGATAGGCTAATGACGACCCAAAAGAGTTCTGCATGCGAGAGGAAATTGAATGCAGAGTAAAAGTGAAAAAAGGGGGACAGTCAAAGACAGACAGGGAAGAGAATCAGCTCACCTCTGAGGGCCAACAGTGTCAGCAATACAGTGAGCCCCATTAACCTCAAGCAGAGCTGCTGAGAAGCCATCGTGTCCCTGCTCAGAGTCTACTCTACACACTAGCTCAAAGGCAACAAGCCTGCATAAACTGCTGCACAAGTGAGGGGGGAGAGGGGGCGGTGAGTGGAAACTGGCCTATGGCAGTGGAATGTCGTTCACCCCCCTACAGACACAAGAGTGCAGCTTTTCCCCTCTTAAATGAATTTTCATCTGGGGTACTTTTCCACCTCCCATACATAAAGGAGCAGCAGCTCTAGCCTACTCTTCTCATTATCCTTTAGCATGCAGCTCATCGTTGCTTTGTCCCATATTATGAGATTCAGATGATTCAGACTCAAACAGAGATTGGAGGTTGCAATGTTCTGTAGAGAAACATGTGGTGTGGACCGTTATCGCATTATACTCTCTTTCCTATCTGCACTCTTTCTGCATGCATCATTGGCATGCGAGTGCATCTGGGTCCAGGGAATCTCTTCTAGAGAGAATCTCAGTGGGTATATATTTAAGCAATATCACACGAGAGGGAGTGCTGTTGTTGGCTAATATCGGCACTGCTGTGATTCGGTCGTAGGCACGAGGCCGCAGGCCGAGTGCCGAAGATAATCACAGCAGTGCTGATATTAGACAACAACAGCACGACCTCGAGTGTGATATTGCTTTTATACAACAGTTCTATTAAACAAAGCTGATTAAAAAAATGACAAAAAGCTGAGAAAATATATGATTTCTCTATTTATTCCTCCGCCAACAAAAATAGTCCCCTCAGCTTTCCGCTTTGCCGAAAATGTAGCCTAATTAACTGCAGACCGTCTACTTTTTGTCATACACATTGAGTTCAATGTAACGTGGCTGGTGTTTGTTTTGTTGATTAGAGCAGCTGTGAAACATTTTAGACAACAGCACTCCCTCTCGTGTGATATTGCTTGAAGCGTTTTGTTGATTAGAGCAGCTGGGAAGCATTTTGTTGATTAGAGCAGCTATGAAGCGGAGTAATATAGCCTACCCTACACACAGTGAAGCGCCAGTGCGTTATCGTGAAATATCAGCACTGGTAGGATCCCTCTTGTCCAATCAAATTGCTCGACCGGAACTAACTACAGTATATATATATATATATATATATATATATATATATATATATATATATAATAGAAATCTCGTGTGCTATGCATGCTCGATTCCTAGGCTCCTAGGAGAAAGTGTGGCTTATAACAGTCGGATTGAGCCAATGAGCCATCTACTGTAAATGTCTGACTGAATACCGATGTCTTCATCTGACTGCCAGCTGCTTTCACTGTTTGTCTTTGTCCATAACGGATTCCCAGCAAAGCAGTTGTGGAAAACACATACTATTATCACAGCCTTTCTGACACTAGTATGAATGATGAACCACAAATTTATATAGAGGCGTGTGTGTGTGTGTGTGTGTGTGTGTGTGTGTGTGTGTGTGTGTGTGGGAAAGAGAGAGAGAGGTGTTTGAGTTGGAACGGTGAACAATATCCCTCTGTCTCAGGTAGAGCTGGAATGCAGGAAACAGGCTGGCAGATGATTGACCACTTTGGGGGGGACGGGGCTACTGTATGAAACGAGGCAGAGGGTGGTGAGAGGCAGAGAGAGAGGGGCGACAAATGTCATTGTGAGCCGGCCAACAGTGACTAAATCCTCTTTGGGAAGTCTATGTAGAGGGCATTCAGGTACCTGTAAGTGAAATGAATAGATCTGCCCACAGTGAAGTCATCAAACTATCGAGTCCCATGGCTGCCATCATTTTCAGTAAAGCTTAATGAATGAGCACAAGTCACTGCACACAACAACCATGCCTTTTATCAGGTATTCTCTGTCTCTGACCTTCCCTCACTGCTGCCCCACTGTCTTTAAACACGTTTCCATTGCAGATGGAACAAATCCACCAGAGGGAAAAACAGATGTCTATAGTTTTATGTGATTCTTTTTTTATTATATTCTTATTCTTTTTTTTATTTATTTTTTATTTTTATTCAACAAAAGGTATTGTTTTCTCACAAACATTGACAAGCATTTTGTTGTTGTTTTTTTGTCCCCCCCCTCCCCCCACCCCTATACTGCCAGCACAAAAATAGTTTCCAAAATACTTACCGTATCTTATACAACTGCCAAGATAAACTATCAGAGACATATACACACACATACCATACATATACATACAGATACACAGATCTGGGTTCCCACACAATCACAAAACTCAAAGATCTCTCATGGACCCCTCAAGCCCAATTCTCTCAGACCCTAGGAAGCCCATAAACAACAAAAGGAGAAAATTAATAAAATAAAAAATAAAGAGGCCTGAATATATAAACAGTGAACACCTGTCAGGTGTGTCTCTACACAGCAGGTCATATATATATTCAGCATATACTCGTGTATACTGTACTACACACATTCACAACCACGCGCACACCCACACATACAGCACATACTATAACCACCGGTTAAAGGACCTGTGGGAACCCTGACAAATTAGCAGTTCACATATGCCTTAAAAAAACAACAACATTAACAACGAAAAAGATACATAGAAAAATCAAGTGGATGTTCATAAACTGGGTTGCCATTTCTTATCACTACGAGCAAGCAGTCCCTGGGGAGGGCTAGGCTCAATCACAAATAGATGATAAAAGATAGAGTTATAATTCCTCTTTAATTTGGGGGAAGTGTCTTAAGCCTTTCAAAATAAAACACTAAAGGGTCCCATGTTGTATGGAATTTTTGGGTTGGCCCTCTGATGGAGTATTTTATTTTTTCTAGCTTAAGGAATAGCATCAGCTCATTCATCCAAGCTGAAGCTTTGGGTGGATGTTCCGATATCCACTCCAAGAGAATTCTTCTTCGAGCAAGAAGAGTTTCAAAGGCAAATACATCCTTTATTCTATTTGTCATTGATATGCCCTCCCCTGGAGCTCCAAAAATGGCCATTTCAGCATTCGGTTGAATATTTATTCCAAATGCTTCAGATAGAGTCTGGAATACAGAAGCCCAGAAGTTAATCAGCCCGTTACAAGATCAGAACATATGGGTCAGGTCTGCCTTTTCTGTGTGACAGCGATCACATATTTAATTTACATTAGGATACATTTTAGACAATTTAACCTTACTATAATGAATTCGGTGAAGAACCTTAAATTGAATCAAACCAAGGCGAGCACATGAGGTTGACCCATTTACCCTATACAATGCACTTTCCCATACTTCATCAGGTATGTCAATTCCAAGTTCGTCTATCCAGTCTACTCGAGTGTTATCAAGCGTTACATTATTGAGTGACATGATAGTAGTGTAAATATTTGAGATAAGACCCTTAAGGTGTGCAGGCGTTTGCAGGATATCATCTAATCCTGTTCTTGATGGTAGACTGGGAAAAGATGGGCTAGTGGACCGAACAAAGTGGCGGGCTTGAAAGTAACGAAAAAGGCTAGAATTTTCTAAATTAAATTTGCTCGCAAGAGCATTGAAAGTGGCAAATGTTCCATCTATATAGATCACTGAATTTACTGAGCCCTGCTCTTTGGCATTGGGCAAAGACAGGATCCGAATGGGCTGGCAGAAAGGCATGGTTATTACATATGGGACCATAAATAGAAAGGTCTTTCAGGTTGAAATGATGTCTAAACTGAGACCAAATCCTAAGAGTAGAAATTACAATTGGACATGGGGAGTGCTGTGTGGGGGATATAGGCAGTTTGGCAGTGGCTAAAGCAGCAAGTGATGATGTTACACAGGCATTCGCCTCTGCTTTATACCAATCTAAATTCGGGGTCTGAGTCCAACAAACAATTTTTTGTAGGTTTGCCGCCCAATAATAATACATCAAATTCGGCAAAGCCAATCCTCCCTATGTCTCTGAAGAAGCATCTTACAAACCCTGGGATGTTTATTATCCCACAGGAATGACGATATCAATTTATCAATAGATCTGAAGAAAGATTTCGAAAGAAAAACAGGGAAACTCTGAAATAAATACAAAAATCTGGGTAATATGTTCATTTTAACACATCCAATTTTGCCTGCAAGGGACAGTTTTAGTATACTCCATTTTCCAAGGTCAAGCTTAAGCTTATTAATCAGAGGAATAACGTTTTTATCATATAGACCGGATTATATTCTTATTCTTATTCTTACAGTATTCTTATTATTTTTGCAACAGTTTGATGGAACTTGATCACTGAATATTCTAACATGAAAGTTTGGAAACATCCGCATAATTCTGAAAACAGACAGATCAGATCAGTCAAGCCCCACTCAGGTGCTAGGATCAGAAATGAGAGCTGGGATGAAAGATGTGAATGGCAACGAGAATATACCCTGTTGCTGACAGTATGAAGAAATGCATAACCACTGCTTTCTTCATTTAATTAAATCAATAGTTTATCTCTGACGTCATAAGTACAGTCAATGGGTATGCCATCCAAATTTAATGCACCACATTCAAGTAAAAACAACAGCAAAGTTTGAGGATTTCTGGACACTGTCTGACTCCGATTCAGGTAAAACACTTTTTTTCTTCTATTTTCTTGGGTACAAAAACATCATATGTCAATATGTTTTGGGATAATTTAGCAGAGTTTGGGGTTATAATTAGATCACAAGGACATTCAGAAAGTCAGTTATACACTACATAGCCTACTGTACACTGATTCCGCTGATGCTTCCTTTATTCCTGTCCAACTCTTTACTTGGCAAGTTTTGACTCAGACAGACTGATTTTGATATCTGACACCCAAATGTCCCTCAGAGCTCTCACCAACACAATGACTGTTCAGTTTGATGATCACACAGCTACACAACTAGACTCCATCAAAGATATTGTGATAATAGGCTGGCGGAGATTACAAATATGAAAAAGAGTACACTTTGAACATTTGAGACATCAAGACTTTGAACTGTACTTCCATATAATCACATAAATAAGAAAGACAGCTAAAAGACAAAAAAAAACAATTAAACCACAAATTATTTTCATATTAACACGTTGAGTGCCATGGACGAGATATCTCGGCTTACATAATCCAACCGTTGAGTGCCAAGGACGAGATATCTCGGCTTACATAAACATTTTTTTTTTTTGACGGTGGGACATCGATCAACCCCTTTTACGTCTCCTACACCAGAATTGGAGGTATTGAATGTGTATAATCTATTTTACCGACCAGCTAGGTGGCGACGGTCCTCTCCCGACAGAGAGAAAGTCAACCAAAAGCAGCCGCCTCCCGCGGCTGCTTCCTCCATTCTCAAGGAAATGGCTTGGCGATTTTACAGTCAGAAACGAACGAGCCTCATTCTCATACTGTAGGCGGGGATGCTTTCGCGCTGCTGCGGTGGGGGGTTCCAGAAATGGACTGGGTGGGCAGCATAAAGCCTAGAGTCGCACGGGGCTTCATCGGGGCTCTCAAACCCAAGAGACGAGTGAGCCCTATCCACACTTGCTGCCAGGGAGGGAGGCTGCTCAAACTCGCTGCCAGGGAGGGAGGCTGCTCAAACTCGCAGCAGCAGAGCACTCGCTTGTGACAAACGCAGGCTGAAAGCCACTAGACACGCCCACGGAGGGAGGAGTTGAAGGAGAGGGCGTTCGGAACTATATTGTTTGGATGTCTGATCTCTCACTGATGCCAAAAATAAATGGTTAAAGTGACTGTTCTGCCTGTTTGATTGAATTTCACAAAACTGCGATTATCTCAGCTTTCACTCTCAGACGCTAAAACCATGCTGTACTCAACGGCTAATATCTACATAACTACTAACTCTACAAACTAACTCTTTTAGACAGAGAAAGCACACATTCTATTAGTACTTTTGTGAACTTTGTGTTGACAAACTCCAAGCAGAAAAGAATCCTCGGCTCTTGTAAAATGAGCCAGAATCCTCAAAAAACGGCTTGGCAAAAGCTACCTACAGCAAAAAAAAAACGGCTGGCAGTCAATGTGTTAAAAGGATTTATTGGCCATGCCGTGTAGTTTTGTATATTTGAAAATAATCCTGCACAATATCATGCTACAGTTGCAATAAGTCATCAATCGCCACTGTTGATAGTGTGAGCTTTGAACATCAATCTGCATACAAAACATGTTATAGGCTATGCATGTTAAAGGTACAGCTATGGAGTCAGTCAGACTCTGCCTCAGACCCTGATCCTCCTTCAAGTTGAAGGTTGTATCTGTTGGCGATGGCGTTCTCCATCCAGCTGAGGAAGTCCCAGTCCCATGACCACCACGACCACAGGCTGCGCTTCAGCCTCTCCTCACCCATGCCTTCGCCTGCCTCGGTCTTCTCTGCTCCTGTGTGTAGATTCAAGATTCAAGATTCAAGTTTATTATTTGTCCCAGAAGGGCAATTTGTGTGCAAGCAGATATAAAAAGCATAGCGAATACATGAAAAAACAAAACATGAACAAATTAAAACAAACAGGAGCATGGCAGCAGTTTTCCAGCAGAAAATGGATCAAGTAAACACAGGATAAAAGTAAAATAAAAACACACCTCAAGGGATCTGTACAATGTACTTAAAAGAAGTAAAGACACGTACAATGTACTTAAAAGTAGTAAAAGACACGTACATGAACTTAAAAGTAATAAGAGTCCAGGACTATTTGAGCTCACATAAATAGGTAGGTAAAAAATAAATAAAGATATATCTCGAATATAAAATATATAAAGAATATTTGTAGCAGCAATACCTACCTAAGAAGAGAGACAGAGAGAGAGAGTGCATCATCTCCTCCGCCCAGCAGCGTTTAAGCTGCACGAGAGACAGAGAAAAGAGAGCGAGACAGAGAGAGAGAGAGAGAGAGTGCACTATCTCCTCCTCTCAGCAGCATTTAAAGCTGTGATGGAAACAGGAACGAAAGACAATTTATATCTGTTTTTCGTGGCCCTCGGAACCTTTAGCCGAAGGCCCGAAGGGAGCAGCACATACTCTGGGCAGAGAGGATGAGTATCGTCCATGCGAATGGACATGGCCTTTTTAAGCACCTGTTTGTTAAAAATGTGGTCCAGGCTACTAAAATTTACTCCGGCTATTTTAGATGCCGCTCTCACAATCCTCCCGAGAGAGTTCCTCCCTTGAATACCAAGGTTTCCATACCAACAGATAATAGAGAATGAGATTACAGACTCGATATAGGCACAATAAAACAGTTTCATCAGAGTCCTGTCAACCTGGAATCTAGCAAGCTTCCTTAGGCAAAAGAGACGTTGTTGACCTTTTTTGCACAGCATTTCACAGTTTAGATCGAACTTCAACTTGCTGTCAAAAATAGTGCCAAGATATTTATAATTGGTCACCAAGTCTACTGGTTGCCCATGGACAACACTGTTCTGGGGAACTGGGGAGGATCGTCTAAAATCAACACAGATCTCTTTAGTCTTTGAGACGTTAAGTTGGAGGAAGGCTTCTTCACACCATGACAGAAAATCATTAAGAACCTGGCCATGGCCGACCTCATCCCCATCAAGCAAGCTGACAATAATGGAATCATCAGCGTACTTGATGATGAATCTGTCGGCATGACGGCTAAAACAGTCATTTGTATACAGAATATACAAGAAGGCAGACAAAACACACCCCTGTGGTGAGCCGGTCGAGGATGTTAAGAAGCTGGACAGAGTTCCGTTTACTCTTACTTGTTGTGATCTATTTGTAAGGAAGTCCAAGATCCATCCAACAAGACCTGCGTCTAAGCAAAAAAGGCGTACAAGTTTCTCAACCAAAATGTGAGGCTGGATCGTGTTGAACGCTGAAGAAAAATCTACAAAAAGCAGCCTGGCGTGGTTCCCACTGCCTTCTAAGTGCTTACAGACAAGGTTGAGTAGGGTAGCTGTGGCGTCTTGTACACCTCTCTGTGCTCTATACGCAAACTGAAAGGGGTCGAGCAGGTGCTCAGTTTTTGCTAGGAGCTCTGCTATGAATACTCCATCAGAGGGCAGATCCTTCCTACCCATGCTCCTACCCTACATAATGAAGAAGACCTACTCACACAGGTGTGCTAGATAATTAGGAGGCCAGGCTGCATGTCTGTCTGTGTACCTGTGTGCTCTTATGAATAAATCCACAAGTCTGAACCAGGGTTTCTTTATTGAATATAAGAAACATTACATGGTACCAGGAGTGCAAGTGTCATGGAAAGTGTGAAGCCGCCTGACGCTGTGAATTGGACAGGAAATGTGGACTATGAATGGAGGACATTCAAACAGCGTTTATACTGTACCTGCAAGCCCTCGGACTGGATACCAAACGAGACGCACGGAGGATAGCACTGCTTCTAACCGTCGCTGGTCCTCAAGCATTGGAGGTATTCAATACATTTGTGTATGCCGATGGACAAGATAAAGACATGTTCGACACAGTTGTGGGCAAGTTTGATGAACTGTTCACCAAAGAAGAATGAAACCTTTGAACGCTATGTGTTTCGCTCACGCACTCAGCAGCCTGCTGAGAGTGTGGATGTGTTTGTGACTGACTTAAAGCTGAAAGCTAGAACATGCAATTTTGGAGTTCTACATGACTCAATACGTGATCAGCTGGTGTTCGGCATAAATGACAGAAAAGTCAGAGAAAGGTTGTTGCGGGAGACTGAACTTACTTTGGCTGGAGCCGTGAGGATATGCCATGCCAGTGAATTAGCCCTGCAACATGCTAAAACATTCATTGATGGTGATAAAGATGCCCCAATTGCAACAGTGTCTGGACGGGCACAGAAACAGAGAGCATGGCAGGCAAAACACCAGAAAGACTGAGACTTTTAATTGTAAACGATGTGGCACTCGACATGCACCAAAACAATGCCCAGCCTATGGCAAAGTCTGCAACAAGTGTAAAGGACAGAATCACTATGCAAAGCAATGCGTGGAAGAAAGAAGTGGAGATGTTCACCTCAAATGATGATACAGTATTTACACGTTTTTATGCCTCCACTGGCGACAGCCAGGCCGGAGGTATTATTTTCTTCTTGACCTGTGCCTGTGCCTGTCCACTATGTTGTGAGTATTAAAGGAACAGTTCACCCAAAAATGAAAATCATGTTCTCTCCTCTCACCCTCGCTGTGAAACACAGGTGAAGCTTGTCCATATAACACACAGTGAGGTTGCCAGCAGAACTCGAGAGAAAACCATTCACCATTGGCTTCAGTTGTACTGAAGATGACAATTTTTTTATTTTTGGGTGAACTGTTCCTTTAAAATGCCATATATAAGCTCCTGGCCTGCCCCTCGGAGGAAAGGACAGGCCTGGATGGGTCAAATGCAGAGGACATATTTCACCGGCCACCATCAGCATGAGTGTGTTGTGGCTACATGCATGTGTTGTAGTGTGTTGTGTGACAATAAAGACGGGCTGCCGTCTGAAAATCGTTTAAATCGTTTAAATCGTTTAATCGTTTCGTTTAAATCGTTTAAAAATCATTTATTTACTGACCTGTTTGACACCAGCAACCAAGCAGGAGAAAATAGACCAATACAGATAGATAGAGGCCCCGCATGCTTTCGGTGAACACTGAAAGAAAGAAAGAACACAAAACGACTGAGCTGGACTGATGACGTTTGAAAAGGATCCTATTGTTGCACCTATAATCAGAGGCAGAAAAGGGTGACATACAGATATGTATGTCTCATTACTTAATTGGCACATTCAGTCGTCAACTCTCCCCCGTGATAACTGATGTGTGGTGAGCGTTCTGGCGCAAACTGGCTGCCGTGCATCACCCAGGTGGGTGCTACACATCAGTGGTGGATGAGTTCCTCCCCTGATATGTGAAGTGCTTTGCGTGTCTTGAAAGGCGCTATATAAATCCAATCTATTATTATTATTATTATTATTATTATTATGTATATATGGCACATTCACACCTCCACAACTTAACAGGGCCGCTGGAAGTCACTTTAAGCAGGGGGTGCTGGGAGGAAGGGACTCTCGGTGGGGCCCGCCCCGCCGGGATTTTTTTTTGTTTTTTTTTACATTTTTTTGCCATATTTAGAGGAATATCTCATTTTAAATTAACATTAGGATACTGTTGTGATGTAATTATTCAGTATTTTCTCCTTTTCTCACTCATTCAGAGCAAAGAGGGAGATATATAGCATGATGATAATGCTCTATATCTCCCTATTTGCTCTGAATACACCAGTTAACATGACACAGACTTAACATGATAGAAATATTATCAGCAAACTTAATGACTAGACTAATTATTCTGATCTGAATGGCATATATCAAGAAACATTGACTCCTCTCTTTGCTGTATAGTGGGAGGTGCATTTTTGAGTAGGCTATTAAAATAGCATGTCAAGTTCACATTTCTTTATTGCCAGATTAAACAATTCGTATTGGTTGTTGGTTGGTTCAACACAGCATGTAACTTCCTTCATTGTTATTGTTGATAATTCTATTTAAATAGGCTACATTTTCGTTTCCCGAAACATTCTTAAACAAGAAAGGAACATAGTGCACTGCAAAATATTTTTAATTACATTTGTAAAAAAAAAAAGAAAAAAAATTGGGGGAAAAAAATCTAGGGGGTGCTGCAGCACCTGCAGCACCCCTACTTCCCGCGGCCCTGCAACTTAATGCAGCACGTCAACAGTAAAATAGAGCGCAGATTGGTTTTCAACTATTGGAATGTAGCCTAATCTGTTTTACATGTTTGACATGAAAGAGAAATATTTTTGAGAGAACACCATTGTCTTCAACAGCTGTGCAAGACTGCAACATTACTAAGAATAAAAACGCAAGCAAAAACGAGCATGTGACAATATAATCTTTGCTTACATTACATTACATTACGTCACTTGGCAGATGCTTTTATCCAAAGCGACTTACAATATCACATTTTGTCAACGGTAGATAATTCAACTATGCAACACAATCTATGACAGCTACAACTTTTTGAAGGAATAGTACTTGTAGAAAGTCGTTTCAATTTCATTGAAGATCAATTGACTAAGATAATTTTCTGCATCCAGACAGTCTCGTCTCGTCTTACCTGATTGGGATGCGGCAACAGTTTCTGGTTGTTGTCCTGTGTCCTCTCTCAGACTGGTCTCAGGATGATGATTGCAGATTTAAGGCTGGTACAATGTTGTGTCGACTGCCAAGACAGAGGCCAGGGCTTAAATACAAAGAGAGGAGCTGTTATCATAGTCCTGCTGAATAAGGAAAGATGTCAATGACAGATAAAGACACAATCATGTATGATGTTCTTCAAAGAGTACAATACAGACGGATAAATAAATGTACTTATTAGGACGTTGTGTTCTAAGGAGTAGCAGTCAGATTGTATGCTGAGAGATGGGGCCACAGAATATGAGAGATTGGTGCATCTATGAGGTCATAGGTTGGGCAGGATTGAACCAGATAGATAGAAAAGGGCAACTGTGCCATTTTATAGTCTATGGGTGAGTTTGCTAGATACAGTAGTTAAATAGTTAAAATTCACAACACTGCTGATTACAGTGTAACTTTGTAATTATGGGTTACTAATAAAAGTGTGGCAGGGTAACAAAACAAGAATTCCAGGAATTAAGGGGTAACAATGTTGTATTTTACTTTTTATTTTATTTGTTATTCAACCTTTATTTAACCAGGTTTGTCCCATTGAGATTAAAATCTCTTTTGCGAGATAGACCTGGCCAAGAATGGCCGCATGCCGTACAGTTCAGACACAACATACAGTAAAACTCATAACAAGACAACAGCCGAGCTCAGAGTGCAATACAAAAAGGCTGCAGAGGAAAATACAATCAAAATATCAAAACATTCGCAATTATTAATAGAGTCAGATTCATGGACTTCACAATACCTTTAAATTCATTGAGAGTAACTACCGGTAAGTCTTTTATTTTAAGCCCGTTCTGCAGGCTATTCCATCAGAAGGTGCGGAAACAAGGCCTTCTTGCCCAACTCAATCCGAGCTTTAGGGACAGTAATAAGCAAAGTGCCCTGAGACCGTATAAGTGCCATGCTTTTGAGACAGAAAGACAGATAAATAACAAGAGGAGTCTGACTATGGCCTTATAGATAAACATACTCTACCAGTGACTATAAGCCGACGTGTTGACAGTGCAGGCCAATCAGAAATGGGAAGTAACAAAGTACAAATACTTCGTTACTGTACTTGAGTAGGATTTTCAGGTATCTGTACTTTACAGAGTATTTATTTTTCTGACAACTTTTTAATTTTACTCCCTACAATTTAACACAAATATCTGTACTTTCTACTATTTATAGACTCTGTGAGTAACTAACCCGTGAGTGAGGCTAAGGACTGACTGGCACAGTCCACTGGTGAACTGCACACCATGCTATGTCTCTTCTTCTGACAGCCAGAAGAAATATTTACAGTACTTTGGCAGATCGGTTGGCAACAAGGAAAAGCTCAGAGACAGACCCAAGTTGTACAGAGCCATCTTGTCAACACATCACATCTTGTTAACAACAGTGTGCAGCTATAGGATGCTCTATTTATTGGGCCTTACATTTTTCTGTCAATCCCTCTCATCCAATTTGTACAATCACTTCTTGTATTTCTGTGTCTCTGCTGAGTGGAGAGACTAGTGTCCTCTAGAGAGAGAGTGGCATCAGCGGAGGACCAAAATGCGAGACTCATTAGCCAATGAACAGCCAGGAATGGGTCTCGCGCTACTTTTGCATGCTAAAATAAAGCTGATAATGTACAATTTGATTCAAGGGGGGGAAAACCCTTTCAGAGTACAACACAAACTGTCTATTTTGCTGCAACTCGACAGTGCTGCTTAATCCAGGACCTTACTTCCTGGAACTCTTGAGAGTAAAAAACTGGTCCATTGGAGTCCATTGTCGGGACTCTTCTATCTATATGGCTCTGGGAGAGACGCTCTCTGAGTCCTCCAAATATGTTGTTATAGGGTAGAAATCAGTGGAAGAGAATTGGAAGAGTGATAGGAGGAAATTGAAAATAGGATTTCTATTCATACATTTATGAAGCTCCTGACTTTTGATGAAATAACAGAGGTAACATTCAAAGTAGGGTTTGACCGATATGGTTTTGCCAAAGTCATTACCGATAGCCTATCATTCTTTTTTCTTCTTCTTTTTCTTTTATACAGTAGGTTATAATCAATAGTTGATAGTTGATAAAACAATTATATGGATCCAGTGTTTCCCTATGTGCTTGGCAGAGTGGGAAAGCCTCTGAAACAGATGTCATGATGTGACATTTAAACTCTCCACTGATCCATACTAATGACATTCTGTTAGGTGGTTTGGCAGCACAGCTTTCATTGCAGACTGACACCCTGAGGCCTTGGAGTGAAATACTCCCTCAACACACTGGCATGCTGTCTCTGGTCAGCCAACTGAAACAAACAAACAAACAAACAGAGGTGGAAAGAGTACGACAAATCCTACTCAAGTACAGGTATTGATACTTTAGTGAAAATTAACTCAAGTAGAAGTAAAAGTACTACTCCTGGAAATTACTCAAGTAAGAGTAAAAAGTAGCCTATTTAAAAGTACTCAAAGTACTCGAGTAAAAGTACATTTGCGTTGGTTAGAAACTAGATTCTCTGCTCGAACCCGGCCCAGCCCGTTGGTCGGGGCCGTGTAGGACCGGAATTTCCTCTCTATTCCTCTGACCTTTTTTCCCCCTTTTTTATAATTCGGGTAATATTTGTTGTTATAATCCAAATGTTATATGTACATTGTAACCTTAGAACCTTATCAATTCATGAGATTGAAGAGACAACACAGATATAGTTTTTAGATAAACAGTCAACTTACTAAGACAATTTCACACAGAACGTGCACGGGCTTGGGTCGGGTCGGGCTTGTTTCTTTGGGCCAGATCTAAGCTTTAATTTGGCATTACTTTTTTAAAATGTTTTATATTGTACTTTTGTACCCCGATACATTTCACACATCTAACACGTTACGTGTTACCTAAGCTGTCCCTGTCTTTATCTGTCTTGTCTTTCATACTGAACAGCTCATTCAGATGCAGTCCCAATGCTACTGTGCTGTTTTAATAGTGTGCAAAACAAAAATCTTAATTTACTCATTTACTCAGTACATTTAAAAATACTCAAGTAGAATATCTATTATTAAAATTACTAAGTAAGACTAAAAGTATAGCATTATAAAAAAAATACTTCCTAAAAAAAACTACTCAAGTACTTTTACTTGAGTACTTTCCACCTCTGCAAACAAATACTATTAACCTTATATGAGGGAGCTTCGTCCAATATGACCGATCGCTATTTTTTTTAATTATTTTTAATAAAAGGCCAATATCTATTTCAATCATGAGAGACCAGAGGGTAGAATTAACAAGCAAGCTTTATTTAAGAATGGCATGGCGATAAGAGCTATGGCAGTGATACTCAACTGGCGGCCCGCGGGCCACATGCATGTGTGGCCCGTGATGGAATTGCATTTTTTTTTTTTTTTTTTTTTTTTTTACAGTGCACGTGAACGCAACATGCAAGATACCCGCTGAATAGTGTCCAAATGTTCATGTAATTCTGGCCAATACTCACACTTCTGTTATAGCATTTCAGTCTGGAATATGGAATATCTTTCAATAATATGATTCAGCTGCTAAATTGTCAAATACCGCCGTCTGCTCGCTACCCAGGCACTTATGTATGTACTTAACCTAACTTAACCTAACTAACTATCCGGTGTGCACAACATTGTCAGACTAAACTCCGGCTGACACCTACAATCCGCTACAGAAAAATGTATATTGATTGTTTATTAACTGGGCCCTGGCCTTCTATCATTTCATGAAAGTGGCCCCCGGGCAAAGCAAGTTGAGTATCCCTGATCTATGGCATGAAACGGCATGGCAACTAATTCTGGCAACTAATTATATGGCATGGCAGCATGGCAACTAGTTCTTTGGCGTAATGACTCCGTGGTAAGATGTAAGATCCCCCCCGTAGGGGATTCTTCAGGAGTCAAGACAGACCACCATAAGGCCTTCAGCGCATGTAAAGCTGTGTTTCTACTCTGCTCTTAGTGAGCTCATGGGAGCCATTTTGCTCAAATGTTAAGAAGGCAAATAAGCAAACTAAATAAATAAATAAACAGATAAATAAAAATAATCATTAATAAATCATTAAAATCTGTGTTTAAAAAATAAGCCAATTATCGCCTTTCCCTTTCAGCAAAGTTAAAGCCGTCTGCTCCTTCCCCAGCAACTGTGTTTCACTAACTCCTTTTGTGTCATCACATCAGTCCACTGACATTTCAAATCAATCAATGATGACATGTGCAGATTTTGTGCTTTTATTTTGTGCTTTGTTGGAGTGTGCTGTATTAAAGCTTAAATTAAAGTAGTTAGTAAGCTACTGAAAAGGTCAAGAACAGCTGAGAGACAGTCATAGGTTACTCTGCACTCCTAGAAGTCCAATACTGCCATCTTTTGCGAGTTTAAGGGTACTGGAGCCACATGTCATGCCAGCTTGTTGTTGAATCATTATCATTATTATTATTTGAGTAGTAGCTAATAGCCTATAGTAGCTAGTTACTAGCTGCTAGTAGTAGTAGCAGTAGTAGTGTTGTAGTAATGTCTCTATATTTCGAGTCCAAGTCTAATCTTGGCTGATGTAAACAAATTATCTTTGAATATAAGTAAAACAAAACTCATGATATTTGGAAACAAAAAAATAGAGAATGAAGTCACATTGAGGATAAATAACATCAAAATTGAAAGAGTATATGAATATAAATTTCTGGGAGTGTTAATTGACCATAAATTAAGTTGGAAATCTCACATAAATCTTGTCAAAAGAAAAATGTCTAAAACCACTGCTATACTATACAGATCAAAAGAGATCTTGAACCAAAACTCATTATACTTACTATATTGTTCCCTTATAGTCCCATATATGGCATACTGTGTGGAGGTATGGGGAAACAATTACAAAACCAACATTGAGCCAATTTTTATCTTACAAAAAAGAGTTATACGAATAATCAAAAGAGCAGAGTACCGTGAGCCTACCAATGCCTTATTTATAAACTTAAACACACTAAAAGTCTGGGATATAGTTAAGCTTCAAACCTTGTTAATAATGTTCAAGGCTAAACATAATCTACTTCCAGAATGTCTTCAGACGCTGTTTGAAATTAAAAATACCCAGTATGATCTTAGAAGCACAGGCAATTTTGAAACAACATGGGCAAGATTAAACACTAAACAACATTGTGTGTCTGTGAAAGGGGTAGGCTTGTGGAATTCCTGTGAGGGGGACTTGACGATGTGTGGTTCGATCAGTGCATTCAAAAGATTGTTTAAAAACAAGACGATAAGTAGGTATAGAGAGGTAGACTAATCATGTATTATTGTCATTATTATGGATCATGAAGCAGACTAATCATGTATTATTGTCATTATTTATGGATCATGAAGCAGACTAATCATGTATTATTGTCATTATTTATGGATCATGAAGCAGACTAATCATGTATTATTGTCATTATTTATGGATCATGAAGCAGACTAATCATGTATTATTGTCATTATTTATGGATCATGAAGCAGACTAATCATGTATTATTGTCATTATGGATCATGAAGCAGACTAATCATGTATTATTGTCATTATGGATCATGAAGCAGACTAATCATGTATTATTGTCATTATTTATGGATCATGAAGCAAAAAAAAAGATAAAAAAGAAGGAAAAAGAATAAAGAGTAAACAGACAACAAAGACAATTAAAAAAATAAACAAAAATAAAAATAAAAATAAAATAAATCATGTACAACTATTAAATATGCATTATAAAGTATGAGCAGGAAGCATGTTCTTTTTTTGTTTTTCTCCTTTTTTGTTTTATTTTCTTATAAAGATTTACACTTGTTTTCTTTCTTTGTCATGTGCTGTATGTGAATAGGGTGGGCAAAATAAGCTTTTAGCTTCAGCCCATACCTTTTTTTGGTCAAGATCTATGTAAAATGTGTTATGTCTATTGTTTTGATTATATGAACATCAAGGGTATTGTACATAGTGTTTGGATGACCAAAAATAAAAATCAGCAAAAATCAAATCTTGAGTCCCCAGTGTTCGAGTCCGAGTCCAAGTCCGAGTCGACTTTGAGTTGAGTCCCCATTAGCTGAGTCCAAGTCTGAGTCTGGAGTTACGGAACATGAGTGTGAATCCACATGTATGTGCTCTTGCACGAAATTGTCACAATACTGTATTTTAAACTGTATTTTTAGCTATCAATATCTTATGCACTAGAAAGCAAGATTAAATTCATGTTTGGTGTGAAAATTATGTATAAAATGGTTTATCGATTGGTATCAAAGAACCGTGTCATACTAGCTTGTCAGGAAGGTTATTAACATAACACTTGCTCTTACAAAACAGCATTAATCTCAGTTGAGAAGGGAATTATGGGTTTTGTCCTTGAGCAAAACTCACATTACTGCAGCCTATGCTTTTAGACATTACATGCTTTTAGTGTTAACTGTGAAATGGTTTGATATTTAGGAAGAAAGGGGCTTTACATAAACAATGAAGTTCAGCTTAGTGTGGGGGGGACTTTAACAGCAATGTTGCCATTGCTTCATCTCACTGTGGAGATTAGAGACAAGTTCAGTTGTAAGGTGTATAGCTTAAAGAGATTTGGGGTTAGCTCGCAATCACACTGGTATGTCTAATCACAGCCTAGCAGCGAGTCTGCTGTACCTCATTCTTCTAAAGCAGAAAGAGACCAGAGGGAGATGTCTCGTATCTAGCCTCCAGCATTAAATGCAATACACAAGCTGATCAACTGCATGCCCGTTTTCTGGCTCACTAAAATTGTAACAGTTGCCAAAAACAATCCAGTAGGACCCAAACCAAGGCTTTCAACTTCAGTACAAGTGGACTTATTTTTCATGAGTTGAAATAAAAGATCTAAGATTTGTTTCTATATGCATGCAAAACTTCTCTGTAACTTACATTTGTTTAAATCTGTGTGAGCAATTCTCCTTTACCAAGATAATATATATCCACCTGACAGGTGTGACTCGCATATCAAGATGTTGATTAAGCTAAAACTGCACATTTGAGTGGCCTTTTATTGTGACCAGGCATACCTGTGCAACGCTGTTCAATCAGAATCTTGATCTTGATATAGATTATCTTTGCAAAGAGGATTTGTGTGAACAATTTTTTAGAGAAATAAAGTTCTGCCTTTTGTTGCATAGAAAACGTCTAAGATATTTTATTTCAACTCATGAAAAAAGGGAGCAAAGATTGCCCACTTAGTTAACGGTTAGATAAAAGCATTAGGCATAAATGCATTATTCAGCAAGATGTCTAACATTAGCTGTCAACACAACAAAGCACATTTGGACTCTGACGCTACTCTACACAGTGGCCCGTCTGGAGTGTCAAAGCGATCTGTTTAAATTTGCCGGTAACACTTTACAATAACGTACACAAATAATGTAGTAGTTACTAGTAAACTAATCATTAACTAATAGTTAATGAGTAGTTAATGAATAATTCGTCATTAGTCAATCACTAGTTAATCATAGTTAATGAGTAGGTAGTCATTAGTTAATGATTAGTATCTAAGTTCCTGAGTAGAGTAGTTAATCATTACTTAATGATTACTAAATGTCAGCTCCTGAATATAGTAGTTAATCATTAGTTACTGATTAGTCGGTCAGTTCCATGAGTAGAGTAGTTAATCGTTCGTTAATGATTAATAAATGTCAGTTTGTGAATATATTAGTTAATCATTAGTTAAGGTCACATTGTGAGTATAGTAGTTAGATACAGTCATTAGTTCATGATTAGTTGTTAGTTCCTTAGTAGAGTAATTACTCATTAGTTAATGGTTAGTCAATGGTCAGTTTGTGAGTATAGTAGTTCATTGTTAGTTATTCATTACTTAAGTATTACCTGTACAAAGTTACTCTTTTGTGTACCCTATTGTAAAGTGGTGCATCATACTGAGTAGTTTATGAGTACTTACTCATTACCTGTGTACCCTAATATAAAGTGAAACATCATATACTTAATAAATTCAAGACTTGTTCCAGGAGAGATTTGAACCCTCAACCCCAAAGGGTGTAAGTTCGGTTTTCTACCAACTGAGCTAACCAGCCTGTCAACACAACTTAGTCGGTAGAGCCATACTATGGATCTGTAGAGCCGGAGACCAAGTATTATAGTTTTGAAGGTATATTCCACCCAAATACTGTGTGTACAGTACACACATGCCAGTGTGTTCTGGAAACACACTGGCTGACAGAGTGCCTCCTACAGACGTCAGCTCACTTTTGAATGGCAACAGCCAGATGAAAGAGTGAAAACCATTGAGAAAACCAGTCTTAAGAGGTCTGACCTGGTGGCACAGACGGTTAGCTTGCTGCCCGGCAGTATTGAGCCCCCCATGGCTCTTGAGGTTGTGTGTTCGAGTCTCAGTCACTTTTGAATGGACAGCCAGAAGAAAGAGAAGAAAGTGCCCACAGATTAGCTACTTAACTATTTCTAAATTGACTAAAAGCTCAAATATATCCTTTTGACCTATAGACCAAATCACCGTGACGTCACCATGTAAACAAATTTACTTCCGGGTACCACTTGGGGAAGGCGGCAGGTTTAAATGTGCGTGTTGTCAAATAAATGCTGTCAAACCCTCTCGTTGTTTTCGGCCGACTACTTTCAATTTAAATGGTTAAACGGTTGGTAAACATGCTTGTCCAACGTATCTAGCCTTTCTTCTGTGTTTGTTTTATGTAGTGTTAGCTAGCTAATAACGTTTGTTTGTCTGTCAAACTCGCTGTTTTTTTGCAGACTCGTTAACGTTACAGACAGAGCTACTGACGCCACGTTAATTTAATTTAGCTTCAAGTCTACTCTGGTCTGGTCCAACAGGTAAATTAGCTAGTCTGGTCTCCACTAACGTTAGTGAAAGTGTTGTTATGAATGATATTAAACAACAACACAACACGGACAAACCATTTTTGTCTTCTTTGTCTGTTTTTGTCTTCAACACGTCAGTTTGTGCCGTCCACCGCCATTATAATGTGTGGACCCAGGGGTAACCGGAAGTAAATGTAAACATCCCCACTGATTTGGTCTATAGACCAATTATACGCCTACGTCACAATGACAACAAACAGCGTCAGATGCGCAAGACGGAGGCAGAAAGACAGACTCCGCGCAGCCCTGTCAAGTAGTTTTCCAGTGGTCCGAAAACTATTCGAGCTAGATATGTCTTCGTGTTGTGCAGTGCGATGCCAGAATCGGAAAGCTATTGTAGCAGAGTATTCGGGTCCGCCTATTCACACTTGGTTAATAAAATAATAAACGATAGAGCCAGGCTGTAACGTTATAACCAGCTTCACCTTTATTCTCCCCACATATCCTGTTCTACGGCAACCGGAGGGAACATACACAGCCTCGCACACACGCAATAGAACACAACACAACACTGAACAGTCTGTTACACTATCAACAAAGCAAGGACTAAAGTTTTACCGAATCCCGTCAACTCATACTGCTTTTAATGCTAACTGTAGGTGTCTTTGGTTGCAAGCCCAAAGAGGAAATCGTTAAAAATGCCCGACTTTGCAGTGCTCGCTCATTTCATATCAGGTATGCTGTAGTAGGCTGCTAGTGACAGCCACATCGCTCGGTTAGTTAACAACCAAGTAACGTTAAATCAAATGTCATTATTGAGTTGAACTGATTGGAACGAGGACATCATTAAAAATGCCCGAAATGTAGTGCTCTTCATAATCAGGTAAGCTGCCTGAAACTGTAGGCTGCTCAGCCACATCACTCGGTTAGAACGACCAAGTAACGTTACATAATGTCATTATTGAGTTGTGTGCATTATCAACATAACAATATATCTTTGCAAGTTACAGAATAATTATCTACGCTATCCCCAGTTATAAAGGAATGCACGATATATGTATTGCTGGCCACTCTAGGCTTGGCGAATTGACAGCGCCAGTGCGTATGGTATGGGTCTGTAAGACGTATCCCATTAACCAACGTTAATTTCGATGCATAACATTGCTTATCACTAGGCGATAAGCTGTGGTAGTAAGCCGAGAACTGCATTTTAAAACTAAAATCTAACTGTGTGTCGCAGATGGAGCACAGAGCAGTCCTGACAGCGGCGTCTTTCACACAGCTCTGTCTGTGTCAATGAGCGGCTCCGGGTTTTTTGCCTACACGATGCGTGCGCAGCTCCATGTTGACAAGCTGTATAAGGGGTCTATAGACCTTATTCACAGCGCGGCCATCTTGGATTACGTCATCGCACAGGGTGGCAACGCGTCTGAGCCTGCGTTACAACCCATGTAAACAATGGAGCGGTGGTCCCAAAACCTGCAGTTCTGTTCCACCAATTTCTTTTGACAAAATTGATAAATGGGCAGATGACAACGTCAACATCCCCAAAAGGATTCAAAAGAAGGGCTACAGTAACTGGATTGAAGGGTACATCCACGATATTCAAGGTAAATTAGGGTGCAACGTTACTGTGTACAAAGACTTGCTATCTGTGCAGTGCTTGCTCCGCCGTCATATTAACTTCACTTATCGTGATTTTTGCATGTTAATCATGAATCAATCTAACACGATTAATTTGTAATCTGACAACTTTAGTAGCGCTAACATTGCTGACTTCGTCAGTTAGCTGTAAGTAGATAGACAGAAAACCACAGAGAGCTGAAATTTTACTGACATCGGAAGTACGTTTTGTGCGTGTTGGTACCTGCTGCCGCTATGCGTAAAAATAACTTTTTGAAAAACTGCTCTAGACTCAGTATATGACATGTCTGGATCTCTTTGCAGTCTGTCAACAGTGTCCATTTCTGTGGATCTGTAGGAGGCGCTGTCGCTCTGTGTATCTGCCTGTAGGAGGCGCTATGCTGGTGATGTTAAAGACAGGGCAGTGCTGTAATATATCTCCTTCATCAGGAATCGAACTAACAGTCTAGCCTGGGTAAAACCATCCCCCACGTGACCTGCTCTCAGACCTGCTCTCAGTCACTAGGTGACTGGGAACTGAGAGAGCAGGTCACGTGGGGGCTGGGTTTACCTAGGCTACTAACAGTCTACCTGTCAGACAGAGACAGTGACCGCAGCCGCTCAGCCGACTGAGCTATGAGCTATTGGGAGTTAAGATTCTGATTTCTACACACTGTATTCACACTGACAATAACACAGCATAAAGAGTGAGACAGGTGAGATTTGTACCAGTGAGTTGAGCTAGAGTCAGGGACTGACTAGTCTCCTTCATCATCTTATTTATATCAGTGTTCAAACTACTGGTGATGATAAAGAAGGATCACTGCTGCAGCTTATAATGTGTGTACTTTTTAAGAAACTGCCTGAAGCTGGGATTGAACCAACAACCTTTGCATATCACACAATATTCACATTTATCTGAATGAGCTATAACCCACTTTCTCTTACGCTCTTATCATATTTAGTCAACCTCATCCTGATTTTATTTAGTCAAGTTTTCGTCAACTAAGTGTCTAAGTATTTTCATCTCATCTTAGTAAAAGAAAACCGTAACTATTCATTAGAATTTCCAAAGTTATTGTAAAGATATATTAATCTGTTATTCTGGAATTGTTTTAAGGTTTGAATGTGCAATACAGACACAGATGTTTAACTTCTTCTTCCTGTTCTGATTGGATCTCTTCCCAATTCATCCCTCCCTAACATTTTTAGTCTAGTTTTCACCAGTGAAAACAGATAGTCGACTAACATTTTTGGGCCAGCGACGGGAGTTGCTGGCCACTACAAACGGCTGTGTCACCAGCACTGTTGACGAGACTGTTGAAGATAGTTCTTCTGTCCACACCAATCAGAGGAAGCCTTTCAGTGTTACTGTATGCCTATTGCCACTTTTATTTAAATACAAATATCTGTGTTACCCAAAGATATGTGGACATCCTGGACTTCACCTCACAAACCTTCTTACCTCAGTAGGCAACTGACATACACAGTGTGTCACCAAGACACTGCCACTGCTGCTGTGTTTCTCCTCTGTTGTTGGACAATTTGAGCAATTAATCACCAGAAATGGCTGAAATATAATTGGGCTTCTAATGTAATTAGTAAGCTGATCTAAGAGTTTAAGTCTAAGTCCATGTGTGTGATGTTCATGGTTCATACTCACAACTCTTCTCTGGGCACTTTTGTCTTTCCTCTGGCTGTCACCATTCAAAAATGACTGAGGGTTGAAGCCACGACCTCAAGGGTGACTGAGGCCTCAATGATGCAGGGCAGCAGGCCAACTCTCTGTGCCACCTGCCATCTTAATGCAGGTTTTCTCAGGGCTTTAAATGACTCTTTCATCTGGCTGTCAACATTCAAAACTGACTGAGGATCGAACCCACGACCTCAAACGTGACTGAGGTCTTAAACACGCAAATGCTGCATCCGGTATCAATGGGTTAATAATACTAGGCAGCAAGCCAACTCTCTGTGCCACCAGGCCAGACTTCTGAAGGTAGGTTTTCTCAGGGCTTTAAATCACTATTTCCTCTGCTCTGGCTGTCGCCATTCCAAACTGACAGAGGCTCGAACCCATGACTTCAAAATTGACTCAGCTTTCATGCATTATGTGCACCTTTTTTGTGGGGGGAAAACATACACAAATTATGAATCAAAGTATAGTCTTTATGCATCTTAAAATATGTTTTGAAGGGATCTTTTAAGTTTAATAGTATTTGAATTCTATGAGTTTCTATTCACCTTGCACAGAAAATACTTTTTACTTTTATACTTGAGTACATTTCAGAGCCTGTACTTTTTACTTTTACTTGAGTAATTTAGTTGAATCAGTACTTTTACCAGAATCTTTTTTACACAATTAACTACTTAAGTAAAGAAAGTGTGTACTTTTCCCATCTCTGCTGGTCAGGGAGTGGTGTGTGTGTGTGTGTGTGTGGTGAATACGCCATTGTTCAGAGGGCATAACGACAAAAGCTCTGTTCCATCTGTGAGCTTCTGTCAGCTGTTTTTACTCTGAAGGGTTTGGCTCCAGTTTGGATCTCATTATCAGTTTCTCATCTTGCTGCTGATTCCTCTGATCCATGTCCACTGCCAAGGGTATAAAGACCATGTGCTAAACTGAGGGACTGCTGGTTACACTTCAAGCCTTGGCAAGTGGCACACCCATCAAAGTCTGAGGACCCAGAGGGAGATGTTTCAAGGGTGTAGTTGATGTGCAGATGATTGAAACCTTTTCTCTAGTGGCAAATAAATAAGAATTTACCCTGGCCCAGCAGTCCGACCACCTGGCCTAATGGACAAGGTGTATGATTTTGGATCAGAAGACTGAGGGTTTTAGTCCATTTGTGGTAAACATTCCAGACAATTCCAGAAGTTTCTTTTAGAGCTTTGGAAATAATTTATTTTCACTACAATTCCATCCATAAATAACACAATGACAGAATGTTTTATTTTGGTATTAGGTTTCATACACTTTGTCATAAAAAGTTAAAATCTTATCAGATGGGGGACCCTGGGACAAAATCTTATTAAATGGGGGTCCATGGACTAATTTGTGTCAGGTTAGGGGGTCCTTAATTTCACAATTTATTACAAGGATAAACCCCTTGAGATGAACCATCTAGTTTTCAAGCGGGTCCTTAGTACAAACATACAGAAGAAAACAGGTAATACACACATACTGTAAGCTCTCCCAGGCCTAGCCACTCCCCAACCCCCTAGTCCCCCAAAGATAGCATAATGCATACAGTGAAAATATATACTGTAAATGTACACATACCCAGATAAAGGTAAATTTACATGCATGATGTACCATGAGCAAGTTATTTCAAAATCTCAAACATAATTAGAAGCAAGAGCAGGTTGTTTGAAGATAAGTGAGGAGAGATGCCTTAAAGGAATGAAAAGATGTGGTAGATCTAAGAGAGCTATGTAAATTGTTCCAGCGATAAAAAGCCATTTAAAAAAAGTCATAAAAAGATCTCAAACTAGTTTTTATTTTAATTGGAAACAAACATTTAAAACTACAAAATACAGAAAAAAGTGCACAAAGTAAAGCCAAATTATTCTTCTCTTTTTTGCTGACTGGCCGTTCACTGCAAATCGTTCCACATTTGGCCAATTTACGATGATCCAGTTCCTGTTGCTTATGAAGAGCTATAAAATGTGTAATGGGTGTTATTTAAAAATGTTCAAAAAGTATAAGTAGGCCTACACAAAAAGCTATAAAATGTAAGTCACTTCCAACCTTGCTTGCACCAAGTAGATTCAATGACTGAAAGGCCTGCAGTAAGAAGATTTGTTGTTGTAAATGTGAAGATGTTGGCAACTGAGGAACTAGTCACACCTTTTCTCTGCAGAAAATATATTTATTTGGGAAACCAGGCATCAAAGGCCTGCATTATATTAGATGTGACTCAGAAAAATAACAGTATAAAGTGCAGTATGTGTGTTACAGTTCTATAGTATTCACCTTATGTAGCCCCGCCCACTTGACCCAGTTGTGTTATGACCTCCTGTTCAAAACACTGTCTGTTTTACCAGTAGCCTGTACTACGAATGTTGGATAAGAAGATCCAGGATCTGTCCCTTGATCTGGTTTGTCTAAACCAGATCAGCTCGATTGTAGTTAACTTGTACTACGAACCTCGTTTGCCAGTCGTTAACTCGAACCAGGTTTTTCTAATCAAGTTGACTGCGCGTGCACATGAAAATGCCCGTGCACACGAGCTCGTGCCCGCAAAAGAGGCGTGGTTTTTAACAACTAGCCAATCACAATGCAATATGGACCGCTCAGCTCAGAACCATAGCTTTTACAGCGCCAGACACGCCTATTTCCTCATTCATCAAAGCCATCGACTACTATGTCAGAATCAAAATCCGCATTGGATATTTTTAGTCTGTTCCCGAATGACTGTCTAAAGTTACCACTTTTATTCACATCAGTCATTTATTTGAAGAGCGGTTTCTGCCTCCACGTATCCTACAGCAGCTGAATTCACCCTCTCAATGAACTGCGAGTGGAAGCAATGTGTAGCCTAATGTCTCAGTCCAAAATCCGTAGACCATTTAGGCTCAACGAATAATAATGATGTCATGTTTAGTCGCACTGATTGAATAATTCCTATAGGCTATCAATAAAAAAAAGAATGATAATAAAATTAAAAGAGGCTTCTGAACGACACGGTATGTGCGGGCATAGATTTCATTTATAAAAAATAGCCTATTTTGTGGTCACATATATTGTCAGCAGAGTCGCATATCTCCATATTTCATATAATGATGCTGGAAATATGAAGTTCAATCACATCATACAGGCCAAAAGCAACACTTGCAGCTGCAAAATGCAGGAGTAGGCTAGATATGAATCATCTTAATATGGGATCGCCTGTGTAGGTGATCCCATATTAAATTGCTTAGATGTAGTAGGCCAGCATGTAAGCTATGACTATTTCAATTCCAACCCAACGTCAGTCTCAGCTCCATTGCGCACACGGCACCGTGCGCTTTGGAGACGTTTATGTAACCTTTTTATGCCGGTTTAGTGATATTTCTCCACTCACTATTCAGCTGCAATCGATCAGCGGGATCAAACAACGTATCTAGGCTACTTGAGAGCACAAAAATGAATATATAAAAACATATTCCAAAGTGGTATAGGGCTTAATTAAAATAGCCAACAAGTGCAAGGCTTTAGTCCTTGATTAACATTAACATTGATTACCATTACTCATTCAACATTACAATTCGTGCTCCTTCGGGAAACTCATCCAGAAAGGGGTTGGCCATTTTTCCAAACTGCTGATTCGATTGGTTCGTGGGCGGTGGATTTAAGGTCTAATCTTATCCTTGCAACTTAACCTGCTACGGACCAGGTTAAGTGTGAAGCATAAGTTGCTATGGAAATATATGTCGGTAAGAAGTTAACTTGCTTTGTAGTACGGCCAAACCAGGTTTAAACCTGAAGTTACCTCGCTAAACCACTAAACTGGCTTTGTAGTACAGGCCTCTGGTCACTAGTACTGTACTGTCACAGGAAGTGTAAACACAATAGGAAGTAACAGGCTGATCCCTGTGTTGGAACATAAGGTGGTGTCTGTTGAACAAAGGTCTGGTACAAATACACAGTGGACAGACTGCACAGTGGCACACCTTCTGTACAATAGCAACACTACTGTAACACACACAACACTAACCAGCAAGTGCAGTGTTACAGTTTCCTGGGTCCAGACCTTCGAATCTGCCTACTCCACAGAGTTGGCTGCTTCTGATCTGGCATCATGACATGTAACAGCAGTTTCTCATGTTCCAATATGGCCCAGCTAGCAATCTGCCGCTGCCGCTAGTGGCCCGTGGTCGCATTTTGAGCGGCCGGGCGGCGGTGGCATTCCTTCAGCGGCCATCCGGCGGCCCACTGGAGGATGCCGCTACCTTCACTCTGGCGGAATGCCGCTGGAGGGCTAGCAGCGGCAGGCCGTCGGCAAGCCGCCAAGAATTTTCCCTCTCTAAGTACCACATCAGCGCTGGAGGGGCGCTGGTGTCTGGCCGTCGGCAGATAGGCCAAGATACTCCATCCATTAAACTGCATTCATAAGCATTATGAAACTATAGCTCTAATTTGAAACGATGGGCTAAGTTCTGTTCTCTTTTGTTTGAAAGAGACTATTTAATGGATTTCTGTTTTTATTAGGCTACACAAAGGCAAAAATACCTTCACAGCATTCGAAAATGAACTTAGCAAGATTTTCCAAAGCTCTATAGGCCTATGGATGAAAAACACAAATGCCCAAAAATTATACATTGTATTTGAGAAGTTTATTGTAGCCTATTTAATTTCTGTAGTAATTGTTTTGTCCGTGCAGCATTTACTTTTTATTTATGTTGTTCTCTCAAATTTTTGGGTTAGTCTTTGAATTAAAAAACATAGTGGACAAACATTTCTAATCACCTGTGTTGGAATGTTCTTTGAATACCAGAAATCAAAATCAATAGCTTATAAATTCACTTTGTTGAATTGTTCACGCCTGAGTCGTAAACCAGAGCAAATTAAAATACAACCGGATGGATGTTGGACTTTGAATGGTTTTGAATGACCAAGCAAAGTGGTCTATAGCTTATGTGCTTGATAGTGCATCCATGGCCTAGCCACTTGACTTGATGTCTAGTGCAGTGGTTCTCAAACTTTAAACTGACACAAATTAGACAACGGAGCCTCATTTGATAATATTTTGTCCCAACTGATATGATTTTTAGCTTTTGTGACTACCCTCCCATGTGTGGTCGTCACAATGTTTTATAATATAAAGTGTATGAAACCCATGACCAAAATACTCATGCATTCTGTCATTGTGTTACTTATCTTTGGAATTCTTCTGAAAATGAATTACTTTTTTTGCTGGGTATACCCCTGGAAGCCCCTCAAGGACCCCTGGGGGTACCTGGACCCCACTTTGAGAACCTCTGTAGATTTTTTTTAATCAAAAAGCTCATTTCTGGCAGTTTGTAAGTAAATAAATAAAATTACTGTAATTAAAAAAAAAAATCCATTGTTCTCAGGTGGGACAAGGCCCAAAATGATCACTGTAAGCAGAGTATTGATCACTATAAGCAAATTATTCATAACAGCATGGAATAATTCAGGACCAAGGTTTTTGATCAATATAAGCAGTTGATCACTATAAGTATGTATATATATATATACACACATAGATCCTTTCCCCAAAATTTGAATATCATGGAAAGTTTTCTTCCATAATTCCTTTCAAAAAGTGAAACTTTCATAGATTATAGATTCATTACACACAAAGTGAAATATTTCTAGCCTTTATTTGTTTCATTTTTCATAATTTTGGCCTACAGCTCCAGAAGACCCCCAATACAGTATTTCAAGAAAGTATTATAGTGTGAAGAAAATCAGCAGTTACTTCTCAGTTATGACTGACTCCAGCCTCAGTCCACTCCCTCTGAATCTCTGCCAAATTTTTTGAATCGTCTTTGCTTGACAATCCGCTGAAGTCCACGGTTATCCATGTTATTTCCATGATATTCAATTTTTTTAAAGGATCTGTATATATGTGTGTGTGTGTGTGTGTGTGTGTGTGTGTGTGTGTGTGTGTGTGTGTGTGTGTGTGTGTGTGTGTGTGTGTGTGTGTGTGTGTGTGTGTGTGTGTGTGTACACAAAGGGGAAAAAATCATTTTAGGAGTAGAATGTGAATCTGTATGAATTTTGCAATACAGATGTGGAGACAAAAGATCACTTTTTTCCCCTGCAAAATTACTCATAATTGGCCTAATTTTAATTTATGGATAATCTAGCATTGATGCATTTCTACTTGAACATGTCAAATTTGGAATGTTTATAGAAGATAGCAACATATTTTTGGCAAAATATTGTATAGGCCTACACAAAATTTAAGGCACAACAGGGCTGTGTCTACCCAGTTGTAGCCTAATTTAACCTCTGGAACAATTGTTTTGTCCCTGGAATATAAATAAATAAATAAATAAATAAATAAATAAATAAATAAATAAAGTGCAAATAATAATAGGTAGATGTCCAAGAAGAATAAACGTGGGTCATTTATTCACTGGGTATGCAGTGTTATATTTTTCAGCCAGATGCAGGATGATGGCTCTCTCTCTCTCTCTCTCTCTCTCTCTCTCTCTCTCTCTCTCTCTCTCTCTCTCTCTCTCTCTCTCTCTCTCTCTCTACTTTATTACACTGGTCAGGTCTGCACTGCAGTCTATATATCCCCCCCCCCATGTCTCATCTGTATCCATTTGTCTGATGTTATTTTTGTGTGTGTAATGTTAACAGTTTGAAATAAAGATTATTGGGAGGGAGGGGGGGGGGGGGGGTTGAGAGTGACGATGGGAAGTTAAGAATTTTGGCACTTTTGCGTTGCCGTAGTGTGACGTTGTGTCTGCGTCCAGGCCATTGAGGCTACGTGTGTCCTGGCGCCATTTTATGAATGGGATTTCAGGAAGCAAACATGCGCCGAGTACTGATAGCAACAATCTTTGAAAAAGTCGTTTTAAACCATGACTTGTCTTCACCTATCTACAAAACACAGGACTGATTATAAAAGCGATATACGGACAATAACAGACCGGTTGGTGGCGATCATCCGCTGCCTTCTTGCAACTTCATCACAAGAAAAACAAGACGTGCACGACAACAAAGAACACTGAAAACTTCGGGGCTCTTTGAAAAGCAGATCGGTAAGAATATTTAACGCTATATTTGTAAATCCTATTGTGCTCTGCTGCGATCTTACCATTAGCCATTTCGCTGGTTAGGCAGATAACAACAAGTTAGATGGCTAATAGTTAAATGACGTTGTGTAGACAGCTTTTTGTGTTACACATAGGCCTACAAGTAGCAGAGGCTAGCGTTAGCCACTCTACCCAGTGAAGAAATGCATGGGCCATCTACATCTTGTTAAAAACCTTCCACGTTTCTTGGAGTAAAACGTAAAAAGGCATCGGTTGCAAACATCTATTTTGTGCTCATTCTGGATATATCAATACACCATTTAACGGTGTTATTCGGCCGTTTAACGTTAACGTACATAATTCCGTTTGCTTTCGCGGCTATAAACAGACAATTGATTAAACTAACGTTACAGAGTACAGCCCATTGTTAGTGTGTTGCTGCTCACGTTAATTTACTGCGTGCATATTCTTCTGTTTGCGTGCACGGCCATGTAAGATGAGATCAAAACTAACGTTACAGACCGTTACAGTCTGTGACTGTTAGTCTGTAAATCGTTTGTATTATTTATTTCCTTTTACCCCCACACTGATGCAAGCTCTATTTTGGACCAAACAGGCTTGAGATGAGCCATATGAAGCTGCTAGAGTCCAGCAGCTGCATAAATACAAAAATGTGAAATTATTATCGCTTATCGGACAAGAGAAGCAGATATTTGTCTGTTATAGGTATCAGCTCAAAAATCCCTCCTAGCAGCATCATAAAAGGCATTCAAATAGCTATTTTATTTTTCTAATGTAGCTCCCTTTGTTTGTTTCAGGTTGGGCCAATGGACAGCTTTGTCAGAGACACATTGGCGGAGTGGCAACTTCAAGACCTCGTAGATAGTTTTAAAGGTAAGGTTTCTATTTTATTTTTTATAAATATTCTTATGGAAAATTATTATTTCTTTAGCCGTAGCTTGGCCTCGCCTGCCCTATTGGCACGCCCGTGTGTGTGTGTGTTGCTCTCACTAAATATTATTGCATCAGTGATGTCACAATGCCTCCATGTGTATGTGTGTGTGTGCCCCCCGCCCCCCTTTTTGTTTTAATACATATAAAATTGTACTTCAACAAACTGTAATGACTAGTATTCATGTCCTCAATCTTTCTTGTTCACCTCTCGTCCATCTCTCTCCGCTGCATAGCTGGGTTTCGGAGGAGCCGGCCTTGTCCACCACGTGCAACGCCGTCAAAGAGAAAAAGACCTGTGACTCCCTCTGCCTGCAAGTGTTCTCGAGTCCAGGAGTCCAAGTCCAGGACTCGTGACTCGACTCGAGGCACTCGTGACTCGGACTTGGCTATCCGCCTCTTCAATGAGACCCGAAACCCTCCACAAGCCCATGCCCCCCATGGACTTATCCCACAGACACTTGAAGACACTTGACATCTTTCATATGGACATTATTATCCCACGGCCATGGACACAACCATTACACATCACTTAAGGACTTACTGGGCATTTTATGGACTTATTACACGCCACGGACATTTACATGGACTCCACTATGTCACTTTCAAGGTCTGTTACTTTGCACTTTAATGCAAATTAATTTGAAAATTGCCTTTCTGTCTGCCTGATTTGTATTGCTGCGCTGCATACTGCACAAAGACAAATTCCTCATTTGTAACATGTTCATTATGGCTATTAAGTAAGCTTGAATCTTGAGACTATTGTTTATTTATATACTAGACTCCCCCTGCTAGTATTGACTTACAATCATTACAGTCCTTGATAATTACCCACCTATAATAACACACAATTTTATATAAAATTTACTTTTTGGAACACGGTGGAAAAGGAATATCTATGATGTGCTGCTGTGCGTGACTTTATGCCTGTTTTCTATTTGTATCTTTATGACTGTTTTATTTGACTATTGCACTATTTAAGGCAGATTTTGCTTTGCTTTGTTTTTTTTATACATTATTTTTGGCTTGATGTGTTTTTTTTAATATATAGCCTACATAATATGCAACATATAGCTACAGAGTTGTCAAGTTTTTTGCTATTTGCAATGCACAGTTGTCAAATCATCATCCTTTGATTGATTTCTTATGTCCATAAATAAAATAACAAAAAGTTCACGGATCTGTTCTCCTTTAAATTATTATTGTTGTATGAATACTCACATATTATCATTTAAATCATTGTAATTATGTGCATTATTGAAGTGGTTCTCAACCTTTTTTAACCAAGTAGACTACCTCAGAAATTACCACCATATTTAAGAGGAAGGGAGCCCTGCCAGTGGAGAAGCACTGCATGCAAGCATTAGCATAACAATGTATATGGGGGCTGGGAGGTGCAATACCAGCGGCATGCCATCAGCGTGCCGTGCAAGGGCCGCTGGCTGTGTACGCTGGTGCCGCCAGTGGACCGCCAGCGAGCCACCCCGGCGGACCGCTGTTTCACCGACTAGCACGACCGCAGCGGAGCCGCTGCGGCTGCCGACGGTGGCCCGCCGAATTGGTCTCCGGCTTGCCGCCGGCGGCCCGCCCATGATCTGCTAGCTGGGGGGGGGCTGACGATTAGCCAATCAGCGTCAATAAACAATGCAACGGGCAGGACGATGACTAACACCGTTGTCAAGCTGTTGCCAACTGTGCTGCTGGACCTAATAACAACAATGGCAACTGCAAACGAGATAGAAGCTGACTATCAAGGCTGTTCTAAATCGATTAAAAGTACCAATTACTTTGAAATCCGAACAGCACTCTACTTTGAAGGCATTTCTTCAAAGGGGAGATGTTTTTTGCATTCTCCCGACTGGATTAGATTCAGGTGGATACATTTGGGTCTCTAGTGATTGGTTAGGGAAAATCGAATCGACCTGAAATGGGTTAGAGTGGAGGCAATGCCAGAAGGAAATGTTTGACAATTCAGTCTACAGCTACTTCAGCTGCCAGGTTTGCAAGTCTGTGCCCTGAATTTTTCCCCTATTTATTTATTAGAAATGTGCACATTCCAGTTTTCGTTACATTTAAACGTCAATAAATACAGGCAATAAATAAATCAAAAGGATGCAACAACCAACAAATACATATGACGTGAATTCATTAGACATTATGGAAATGCAGCATACATTAAAAAGTAACTAAACCCTAGACCACTTATGTGGGTTTGCTGCAATCTAATGGTGAAAAGCATGCTGTTGCATTTGCCATCTGCTATTGGCTGATCTTTAGTGCCAAGTGATGTCACCTTCTATAGGGTTTCACTGGGATGTTTGTGCATTACTAGGCAGCTAGTCTGCTAGAAACTAGCAAAGATAACACTTGCCCTTGCCCTTGGCCTTGCACTAGGCATAAGATCTGGCCTACAGGCTACAAACACACTTACTTTAAAGTGCTTTATTTTACTTGCAGTTGAACAAGAAACATAAATTCAAAATACATTTTAATCATAATTAACCATAGCAGAGGTTATGCCTATTTGGCAGAATCATCTAACTATGTTGCTACAGTATGCTGACATTTAATCGATGGTGTGCGGGTAATCTTTATCCTGAAATGTAATGGCCCTGAGCCTGAGGTGCTCTGCAGGAAAATAATATCATCCATTAGCTAGCCGACATAGCTGCCACCTGTCAAATCCACGACGCCCCATTATTTGGCTGGATGTGGGGTCAAAGGTTGTGTCGTAGGCTTTCACAATAAGAAAAATCCTGGCGGTTGATTAGGCTTGATAATATTAGCTTATTTAGATACAGAAAATACTGCACAATCATTTTCATTTCCGACTTCTCCAGGGGGTGGGGGTGGGGGGGGGGGGGGAGTTTGTTCTCACCCGCTGCCTGACCGTATTTAGTTCATTTTCTATCCATATCCATACCTGTCAATTTATATAAATATATTTTTTTACAGGTTACACAAGTTTTTTCCAGTTTAGCCGGTGGATAATCGCGGGTATCCGACCTGGTGCAGGACCTATGTGCAGGACTCTGCTGTCTCTCTTCTTCTTCATAGCGATGTCTCGGGCTCTCCTAGCGCTCTCTTTGTCACCTCGTCCGCTTCCACCATGACCGCCTTCCCGTTCTCTATCCGCTTCAGTCCCTCGTCCTCGTTGGCTCCTTCGCCGCGGTTCAGCCCCTCGTTCTCGGCGGCGGTCACGGCCATCTCCATCGTGGCGCCGGGCTCTTTCTGTTTCTTCCTCAGGCACAGGAAGTTGCCCAGGGCGAGGATGAATGCCGACAGCACGACCTCACAACCCGCCAGCAGGAAAACGTACATGTAGTTATGAGTGGCATCCAGCAAGCGACCTGGTGGAGAGACAAATCATTGTTTTGTCAGATTTTTTGGTTTTATAACATTTATGTATTTTGTGTTTTCTTAACTCTGTATGGCTTCTGAATCCACCTGCCCAGGGACTCCAGATGGAAATTAGCCTAAGGCTAAATCTGTTACAATGCATCTCTTACCCTATGAGGATTAATGTCTATTGTCTATTGTATACAGAGTTACAAAGTAACGCGTTACTGTAATCACATTACTTTTGTCGGTAACGAGTAGTGTAAGGCACTACTGTACCTAAGTGCAGTAATCACATTACAGTTACTAATCAAACGCTTACATGCATACTAGCAAGATAAGTATAGAGAGAAAAGATCTCTGTTTTAATAGCAGATCTTGTGTCCCATCAGACGGGTCATTTAACTGCACAGCAGAATCACTCATGGTGCCAACATTTCAACTTTGTATTAGCATGCAGAACAGCACTATTAGTCGACACATAGCTTATCAGATAACTAACATCATGCATATAGAACAATAAATCATTTTAACCTCCAAAACACATTGACAAACAATTGACACAAAAACACAGTACCCCCAGGGCATGCTGGGAACTCCGCCCACTTTCTTCTTCCACGGGTTAAAATTTCCCAGAAGGCTTTGCATAACTTTTTACACTCTGTTTTACAATTAAATCAGGCTAAAGAGTGTTAGATATAAATAATATGTATTTTAACACAACATGCAATTCTGGAATATCTGAATATTGGACAAAATTAAATTAAATTAAATGTAAACGTAAACCATAAGAGAAACCCACATACAGCGATGGGGTCTGTAAATACCCCTTGTAAATACAACGTGCTCTAGGGAAGTGGGCGCAGTGCGTATGTTCCTAATAGTCTGCCAGCAATCTGCCAAAAAGCGCCGTCTTCTACAACAAGTTTTTGTTGCGCGGAAGGACAAGAATGTGAAACTGCAAACGCCCTGGACAGAAGCAGCTAGCTACGGTAGCCTACGACATAAACCTCTCAAAGCATCTGCAGTGGAAACATGCTAACACAAAGCTGGTTGCAGACCCAAGCTGAGTCGCCTGCCTCGACCCCAAGCAAGCAGCAAAAGCTTTCTTTTCACCAGGTAACATCAAAATCAGAAATGGACAGGCTTGTTGCCTCCTCCTACATGGTAGAGGAAATGTTGCCAGTTTCAACAGTAGAATGAAATCGCCATTTTTCAGAAACATATTGAGCAAAATACAGATGGCAGGGAACGGACAGCCACCATCAGACAGGAAAAGTTTTGCAACCTACCTTATTACAATAGAGATTTGTGCTAATATATGGGCATATATGTAAGGATTAATGTTGTATTGTTAACTGGCAAATTACGTGACAATGCATCTCAGGCGATGTTACGGAGTAACGCAAAAGTAATGTAACGAGTAGTGTAACGAATTACTTTCTCCAGGGAGTAATCAAGTAAAGTAAGGCATTACTTTTTTTGAAAGTAATGTGTAATGTGTAATATATTACTTTTTTGAGTAACGGACCCTGCTCCCTGTCAAATAAACTAATAAACTAAACTAACATCTTCAAGTCTATTACCTGTGTTTATTGTAGAATATAACGCAAACATGATCTATGAATAAGACAATTTTAATATGAGAATGTGAATGCTGTTGTAAGTGTACAGACAACTCCATGTTATTCAACTTACTGTTTACTTAAATTTTTGTATCAAATTTGTATAATCTAGTCATTTAATCTGTCTCAAAATGTTCCTTAAAACAATGAAGATAATTTCACTTGTTTCCAATGCTGATAACTAAGCTTAATTTTTCTCAATTCTCTTCAATGAAATATCATTTTCTTGATGTTGTGACTTCATTCATTTTGCTTAGTTTCAACATATTTACACTTGTTTCTAGATTCCTGCATCAAGTCAAACTCCATTGGGAATTTCCAACTAATTCAGTAGAATTTTCCACTTGATAAGAACATAAGATTGTAAAGATGCATTTCACGAGTGAAATCCTGGTGGTACACTTGTCCACATGGGAAGTAGCAAATCAAAACGTTGGAGCAAAATCCAAAAGTGTCTCCTTAAAAAGCAATGAGTGAGCACACATGAACATACAAGCAAGACCGTCTTTCGGGGGTGGGGGATTGGATCTACTGAAGATTTGCGCTAAATAATGTGTATATATCGGTCTTTTCCACTCACTATGCAATCGTTTGGCTTCAAGAAACTTTTATTGTGACGCACAAGTTGTATGAAGTAGCTTTATGATTGTTGTTTTTTTGTGCTGTTTTTGGAACTCTAAAGAACCGGTCCCCATTGACTTCAATTGTTTGGGAGAAGGCTTTTACAGAGCTGTGCTGGCAACCTCCCTGTGTGTTATATGGATTAACAAATGTTATCTGTATTTTTGGGTGAACTATTTCTTTAAGCATGGGTAAGTAATACACATCTTTCTTTTACAACTACACGTGTCAGAATTAGGAGTATTATACTATTAAGAAAGGTGCAGATAGACATTTTCAATGGGCTGACTGACCTGCTCCAGGAGGTCCCACTAGTACAGCGATAGCCTCCATCAGCAGCACTAGTCCAATGGCGCTGGAGAAGTTCTCAGTCCCTACGATGGCCATGAGGACCTCAAACTGCAGAGCTCCCACCATGCCATAGGAGATCCCAAAGAAGATACAGAACACCACCAGCTCTGTGTAGTTGGTCGCCTGTAGGGAGAGAGGCGAGGAGTTTCTGGAAAATGATGTCATACACAACTCTATACAGGGCGTTCAGGTGATGATGTCACACACATCTCTATACAGGGCGTTCAGGTGATGATGTCACACACAACTCTATACAGAGTGTTCAGGTGATGTGATGTTATACACAACTCTACACAGGGCGTTCAGGTGATGTGATGTCATACACAACTCTATACAGAGTGTTCAGGTGATGTGATGTCATACACAACTCTATACAGGGCGTTCAGGTGATGTGATGTCATACACAACTCTATACAGGGCGTTCAGGTGATGTGATGTCATACACAACTCTATACAGAGTGTTCAGGTGATGTGATGTCATACACAACTCTATACAGGGCGTTCAGGTGATGTGATGTCATACACAACTCTATACAGGGCGTTCAGGTGATGTGATGTCATACACAACTCTATACAGGGCGTTCAGGTGATGTGATGTCATACACAACTCTATACAGAGTGTTCAGGTGATGTGATGTCATACACAACTCTATACAGAGCGTTCAGGTGATGTGATGTCATACACAACTCTATACAGGGCGTTCAGGTGATGTGATGTCATACACAACTCTATACAGAGTGTTCAGGTGATGTGATGTCATACACAACTCTATACAGGGCGTTCAGGTGATGTGATGTCATACACAACTCTATACAGGGCGTTCAGGTGATGTGATGTCATACACAACTCTATACAGGGCGTTCAGGTGATGTGATGTCATACACAACTCTATACAGAGTGTTCAGGTGATGTGATGTCATACACAACTCTATACAGGGCGTTCAGGTGATGTGATGTCATACACAACTCTATACAGGGCGTTCAGGTGATTGTGGAGTCTCGTCAGCCTACCCCCTGACAGGTGAGAGCAGGAGGACAGCCAGCCACCACAGTGACGTCAGAGCTGGGGGATCCCGACAGAAACGCTGTCTAGGACGCGTCATCACTGATAGGTATTTCCCCAATTATATCCTGAATCAGTGGGACCGCTAGCAGCCGGGCGCTGTTAGGAACAGAGCGCCCGGCTGGAACAGATCCCCCAATCAGTGGCCCTAGAAAACAGCCGCCGCTCTGAAGCTCACTGTGTGGCCGGTTTTCCTCCAGGAGGAAGCGCTCCTTGCTGTCGGGCGGTAAGTCAGATTTCCACTCCTCTCCCTAAACATACTCGTGTCATAATATGATGTTGCCTGACAGACCCTCTCTCCTCTCGTCCACAGGCAAGTTACTGGAGCCATTAAAAGAGGAACGGAGCCCTGGCTACGTGGTGGGGAGCAAACCCCCTCACGGGCCCCAGGCTAACCCAGCCTGCTTTCGTTTGAGCTATTTCATGGACATACCCCGATAAGGGAAGAGTTTCATTTTGGTGAATAAAACAACGCTCCGGCGTTTAAAACTGTTTTTGTGTCTTGGATTGAATCAGAGTTGCCACATGATGTGATGTCATACACAACTCTATACAGGGCGTTCAGGTGATGTGATGTCATACACAACTCTATACAGGGCGTTCAGGTGATGTGATGTCATACACAACTCTATACAGGGCGTTCAGGTGATGTGATGTCATACACAACTCTATTTGTTATGGTACGCCTCGATACATAGATTGGTCATTGTAGCATACAGTGAAGATCTTCTTATCCATCTTACAGTTATTTGTTCCTCTATGGATATGGACTTTTAACACAGAACCCATTGCTCCAAGCTTACCTGTGAGCCTAGGAGGTCACAGCATCCATTGAAGATCACAGCAAAGCTGAACAGGTAGACACATCTGGGCCGCACCCACTTCATCCCCGCTATTAACCCCGATGTGGGCCGAGCGAAGATATCAACTGCTCCCAGAATGGTGAGCAGCAGAGCCGACTTGGTATCCTCATATTTCAGCTTCTTGGCCCAGCTCACCACGAACACAGGCGGCACAAACAACCCCAGCACCATGACTGACGCCGCTATGGCATAGATAATGAACCCTCTGTTCTTGAACACGCTGAAATCCAACAACTTTTTCTCTTTCGGATTTGGCTTTTTCTCTTCCTCCACCTCCTCCAGGTCATTGGGCTTCTTGGGGGGCAGCAGGGGCCTCATGAGGGCCCCACAGGCGCAGCAGTTGAGCAGTATCCCTCCCAATATGAAGAAGCCCCCCCTCCAGCCGTACTTGTCCTGGAGGACCTGGCCCAGGGGGGACAGGCAGCACAGGGCTACCGGGCTGCCGGCCGCCGCCAAGCCGTTGGCCAGTGGACGCTTCTCACTGAAGTATCGGTTCAGCATTATCAGAGATGGTTGGAAGTTCAACGCTAGTCCCAGACCTGAGGACAGATGGTGGTTCCCAAACTTTGACAAATTTCCCCTGGGACAATAATAATCTTAATGTAATGTACATTCATGACTATACCTGTAATAACGCCAGTGCAAAGGTAGATGTGTATGATACTGGTGGCAAAGGAGGCCAGGACCATTCCCAGTGAGGCACACAGCCCTCCGACCATCATCACCGGCCGGCAGCCGAACTTGTTCACCAACACGCTGCACAGAGGGCCTGAACACACATCACATCTGCATTACACTCCAGATCTCATTCTGCTGACATGTTTTGTTGGCATTTTCTGCTTTATTCCATAGAGACAGTGTGAGAGACTGGAAGCTACAGTATGGGAAAGAGAGAGGGTAAGACATGCAGCAAAATTACTGCAGGCAGGACTGATGATGCATTCCATTTAAACTGGGAGCCGGAGATTTCACGGTTGAGTGACGTCACACCGGCGTTGTCGGCGTTCCATTTAAACAATCTGGAAACCAGACAGGGGGCGTTTCTCAATGTCAAGGAAGGGTCCTTATTTGGATTTCAATTATGCTAATTATGCTTAGGCCCGCAAAGTACTGTTCCAATGTCTGAATCCTACAAAGGACTGTTCCAATGTCTGAATCCTACAAAGGACTGTGTCCTCAGGAGAGAGACATTTCGAGGATGCTCATGTGTATCCTCAGTGCACGTGAAGTACCCACAATTCTATGCACACGGATGAATGATTGCTGCCAGCTGGGTCTTTTAAAAATGGCAAGCGGCAAAACATCACTGGCTGCGCAAATTTACACATTTAAATCAATGTTTCTTCTGTCATTCGTGAATATGTTATCACTTTAGTGTGCCAGCAAATGTTTTAATGCCCAATTGTTTATTAAAAAGCTAGAAACGTCGGTGAAATCTGACGGTGGAACCATGACACAATCACGCACACTTGCTAGCCTGTTCCAAATGTTTGCTCTTCCAATGTGAGGAAGGACTCGTGATTACACAGGTAGGATGTGACTAGGCAGTCCTGCCGAGGAAGGATCCTTTAGATATGAGAAATGGCCAGAGTTAGCTCTAGCCAGGCTAGCCATTGTTAGCAACAGTTGAAAACAACGCATTCCGCGGTATTTTGTGCACACACACACACTGTAGCAACATGTCCACACAGATAGAAGTTAGACAGTACTGTGTGTACCACTGATTTAATGAGACACAACAAAGACAGAAGTGCTAATAAACAGTATTTACTACGATTTTAACTACTGTTGAAGCAGCTATCTTGGATTTTTTAGGTTGGGGCTGGTGAGGCTCCCCCATGTTCGGCAGAGACAATCAGAGGACAGGTGACGTCACAGGGGGAGTTCATGACCTTTGAACCGTAAAATCCCCAGCTCCCAGTTTAAATGGAATGCCTTATACTCTCTACTCGGTGAGCCACCACATTATCCTTTGACATGTGGTGCCATATTGTACATTTAGATACTACTAATGATAACTACGCCCTCCCCCACCTGTGCCGTAGAGCATGGCGAGCAGTATGGACGAGATCCAGGCGGTGTCGCTGTAGCCGACGTCAAACTCCCTGATCAGCTCCTTGAAGAAGACACTGACGGCCTTGGGGAAGGCATAGGAGAAGCCTGTGATGATGAAGCAGCCTACGAGCACCATCCAGCCCCAGCCTCCATCCGGCGCCTTCACCCCGCCAGGCCCCTCCTCCACCACCGCGCCTCCCATGATCCTCTCTGGCTGTTGTGTCGAGGTCGACGGCTGTCAACACTGTGGTAGAAGCAGTGAAGCACAAAGGATTAACTGAGTGATACAGTAGGTAGTTATACCTTTATGCCAGTGTTTCCTAGAAACGTATTCCCAGCAGGGGGTGAAAAGCCTCTGATAATGGAATATAATTGTTGAATGTGTTCACCAACATGTTAAATGTCTGTTTTTAGGCTATTTTCTCATTCAAATGAATGGGAAGTAAAAATCCTAACACGACAAACATGTCCAGCTGCATCTGATCTTGGTGATGATTTAATTTATATTCTGGCTTTCATAGCGGCCAAGTAATAAGTCCCATGTTAAAAGTAAGTGGAGTTCTGCTTTACAGTTTTTACTCAATCGCTTAGGTGCATTTACTGAAACTCTAACCTCATTCTCTAAACTGCCTCAAACCCCCACACCATTAACACAATTGGCCATTACACTATTTTCAGTTTGCATTCTGTCTCACAAAATGCAAAACACTAAACAGCCTCCAATACCCTGAAGTGTTTAGATCACATTTCTGGGTATTGTGAAGTACTTTCAAACTTTCTAAAAAAAAATCAAAGTTTTCCCTCACTGCCACTAGGGGTCACCAAAGTGCCAAATTGGCCAGTGCAGCATTTTCTAGCAGACTAAAGTGCCTTTTAAACATGAACTCTGGATCATGTCCTGCTAGAGAGAACAGGATATTTTCAGGTTTTGCCTTTCTAAACATGAGGGGTCTTTGTTAAGAAACAACTGGATATGAGCCGTTTTTTCTTCTGCCAGTGGGCGGCGGGGGGGGGGGGGGGGGGGGCGGCAGCATGTATCGAAAACAAGAAATGTGATAGGAAACAGCTTTAGGCTAAAGCTGTTTCCTATCACATTTCTTGTTACTATTTGGTAACTATTTACCAAGTACCACATATGGTTACTATATGGTAACTACTATCTGGTTACTATTTCTTGTCACTATTTTGACTGCCTCAGAGGCAGTCAAAATAGTGGTCGCACCGTCGTCAATCACTGTGGGTGATTTATTTTACAAGTGGCAACTAGTCATATCTGACTAGTTTTAAATGTAGGCTATTTCTCCCCACAAAAGTTTGATAGCCTATCAGTCAGTCAGCTCCTATCCTCTACGCAGTGGAGATCACACAACACTGCCTGCTGATATAATTGGCTGCATCACGTTAGCGACAAATCTGGAGACTTCAAAAAGCATGCCGTTGGTTTTAACGGAGTCCATTCCAACGAGGGGTGGCAATGTGCCAAAAAATGAGCGCTTCGCCTTGCTACATAAAGCAGCCCAGTCAAAATAGTGGTCGGACTGTCGTCAGTCACTGTGGGTGATTTATTTTACAAGTGGCATTTCAAGTCATATGTAACTAGTTTTCAATGTATTTCTTCCCACAAAAGTTAGGCTTTTTCTGACATGGGAGCAAGCAGCGCAGCAGCATCCCTCCTGATGCACTGGACCTGGCTGCCTGCAGCTGAAGCGCATTGGCCAAACAATCAATCAAGCCGTTTTTGCAGCACTTGAGGAAACCGTGAGTTTGCTCGTTGATATAAGCGATTGCCCGAACGATTCATTAATTAATAAACTAGTGAACGTGAAGTGAGTCACGAAGAGCCACACCTGCCCACTACGGATATGCGGATAATAACCTGCCAGCTGTTTAACATGAGCTGCGATTGCGTGGAAGCGGATCTTATACCGGTGGTCGAGGTAGATAAGATACGGAGTCGCGGGAGTGCGCGTAGGCCGGCTAATTGTTGTTTAACATGCAGGCCAACCGGCTAGGTGCAGGTTATAATACGGATTCCACTGCATGTTAAGAAGTGGCTTAATAATCGTTCCATCACCTGAGTCACGATGATGTGGATTCTCTTTTAGCGCTGAACAGCAGTGTAACCAAATTTTCAGCAGTATTTGTATTTGCCTAAATCCACATGAGCCATGGCACAGCAATGACAAACATACGCCTACGTTTTTACTTACACAATGATTTTTTTTTACAACAATAGTAAAAAGACAATGTGCTCGAAGGTAGTGCATAAGTCATAAAACAAAATAATACATAAAAGAAATCAAATAAAAGGCAAACATAAACAAACGAAATAAAATCATAATCATCAGTATATAAATGGGAGCTAGGGCTCTGTCTGTCTGTATGTCTGTTTCACTCTGTCCCACTGATGACGTCATCAGTGATGTCATAAATTGTGACATCATCAGTGATGTCAGCGGCATTGTGACATCACACACACGAGACAGACACACACGCACGCACACACACACAAACACACACACACAAAGTCACAGTGATGATGTCATCAGTGATGTCAGATATTGTGACATCATCAGTGATGTCAGAGGCATTGTGACATCTTCAGTGATGTAATCAGTGATGTCATAAAAGCAGTTGTGACATCATCAGTGATATCATAAGAGTCCAACTGATGATGTCATAAGAGCATAATCAAGTCCCAGGGACAGACACTGAAAGAAGTGGGAGTTTGGCTGCAGACCCCCGTCTTCAGCCATGGACAGCTAGCTGTATGTTGCCAGCTCCAGGACAAGTGATCCAGCATCCCTGAGGAGCAGCCAGGGTGAGGCCGCGCAGCGGCCGAGCTGCGTATCTAAGCTGCAGGGCCAGGTTAGCGAGCTGCAGGGTGGGCGAGGCCGCACAGCTGGCAAGCCTAGGAATCGAGCACCTAGTATGATAAATTACAAATCAAGGTCCAGACCAGTGTGTGGTCTGTCAATGTGGTCCCTGTGGTCACAATTCAGTGGTCTATCCACGCAGACCATCATCCCTAAACATGGACCACTGGTTTCTACCACTAGGGGTGCTAAAGCTAATGGTCCGGACCAGTTAGTGTGTGGTCTGTCAGTCATCCCTTCCTGTGGTCATAATTCAGTGATCTGTCCACGGACCACCATGGTCCCTAATGGTCCGGACCATTTAGTGAGTGGTCTGTCAGTGGTCCCTGTGGTCATAATTCAGTGGTCTGTCTATGGACAATGGTCCCTAATGGTCCTTGAATTGAATTGAGTTGACTGGTCTGGACCATTAGGTACAGCGCCCCTAGTGGCAGTAACCAGTTGTCCATGACCATGGTCCATGTTAGCCTGACTCTGCCAGATGGGGGCAGCATTGTTCCACAAATTCACAATGTGAAACAAATGTGAACCAACTTACATCCATCTGACAGCGTCAGGTTAGGTCCGTGTACCCCCCTCTCCTATTCTTTCTGACCAGATGCACTTTGAATGCGTGCCAACTCGCCAAGGCTACGAGTCCGACGACTTACCTCGTAAGCAGGATCTTACCAGGCGCACGTGAAGGCATAAATAGATTAGATTATATAAGGCGTTTATATAAGTGAGTTTAGTGAATTTACTGTCTGTCAAAAGTGGGATGTAAGCTGGTGTCAGTCTCAGCCCGATGACCTATGTATGCTGGTGACGCAATGTTACAGTGTAGATGCAGTTGCGCACGTAGGCAGTCCGACTGTTTCCGTGATGAGGGAAGTAACACATTCTCCAAGTGTAGGGGCTTTTGTGGAGCCTAGTTCTAGGCCTAACGTTACATTTAGTATCTTTCTTAAGCCAATATCACTATATGTAGGCGATGTTTTGACGGGAAGTATTGTAGCCTGCCTACTCCTACTTCCTACGTTTCAAATAGCATCCGTTACGGTCCGTAGTGCACGTGTAGAATTCCGTCAGATCAGAAGAAGATTACGTTATCACCATGTGGAGGAAACATAGCTAAACTGCCCCGTGTTTGCCCGTGAAAGTATTGTTTTGTGTTGTTGTCCAGTTACATTAATAATGAATGTCTCCGCTGGCCTACGTGAGGAACGTGATGTAGCTATTCCTGTATCTTCTGCATCCCAGCACACAAGCCTGGTGATGCTTTCAAAGGCTGAGTGCCATATAGCCACCAGCCGATGAAAACAAAACAGTAGCTAATAATAGTAGAATTAATAGACGGCGAACTTCAACAACTTCTCGCCATACACAACTACGACCATGTCCACAATAGGCATACAATACAATACAACACAACACGACACAACACAACACAACACAACACAACACAACACAACACAACACAACACAACACAACACAATAAATACTATACTTATAGCCTATAGCTATAGGCTACTATAGGCTATACTATAGCCTACTACATATAGGCTAGTATACCCATTTTTATTATTTTCATTATCTGCCTCACTCACTCTGTTATTTAGCCTATCTGTTATTCACCCTCGATGCCCACCTGTTAGCCCATCGCAAAACAAAAAGGTGAATTGACAGTCCAAAGCAGGAATGTAAGAAAATAAAAACTCTTAGTATGTGTTTGAGTGAAGAGGAGAAAATAATCCCACTGTAGCCTACCTGACAGGATGCTGCTCGTCTCTTCTGTCAAAAGTGAAGCGCGCTTCTGTCACCGTATGAGGAAACTAAACTCCGGAGGGAGGGAGGGGCTGGTTGAACCCAGGATGCTCTGACTCATGTCTATGCTCTGACTCACCTACTGCCGAAACAGCCTCCCTATACGTTTCACTGGAATTATGTTGCTATAGGGATCAGTTTGGACCCTAGTTTGTTTCCTGTCAGCCACCGTATCAATCACTGCAACATGAACTAAACGAATTGGTCCATTTAGAGTATGTTGTCAAATTGAAACGGTTTTGCAGAGGGTGCCTTTGCTTATCTCACAAACTCGCTGATGGACACAATCTGAGAACTGTAACCTCCCCTCTGCGATTGTAGAATTTTACACAAGACACAACCTTGCATAGCCACGTGGTTCTCAAACTGACACATATTAGACCACGGACCCCCATTTGATAAGAACCCCATGAGAACCACTGGCTCTAGGCTACTGTGTTGCCAAGGCAACAAGGTCACCAGTCCCATGGCAACAGGCAACCCCCACATGTCAAAAATGCCAATGAGCTGACTTTGATGCAGCTAACCCAGCTGCTTGTTTCAACAGAACCGGGTTGTTGTAACAATCTGCTCAGCTCATGGTTTGCTTCGGAAACTGTCTTTACAGGCCATCACATGCAAATGGGTTGCAGGTGGACAGTGGACGCCCCAACTACAGAAAACTGGCTTCAAAAAGCTCACCTTCATCCTAAGATTAGATAATTAAGGATTTAAGAGGACATGTGTTGATTAACACAAGTGAGTGATTCAAGGCGTGAAAGGGGGGGTGGGAAAAAGATAATTATTAAAGGCATATTGGACATTACCTGCTCACAGACTGTAATTGTATTATCACTATTGTCTCGCAGTCTTAAATGTAATGTGTATGTGTGAGTAGGCCTGTGTGTATATATGGGTGTGTATGTAGGTATTTATGCATATATGTAGGCTAAACATTTGTATTTTTAATATGATTATTTCTCCTTCTCTCTTTAACTCCATGTCTGAATGTAGTCTGATGATCTCTACTGGAATTAGAAGCTAGCAAGGGAATTTCCTCTTCATGTTTCTCTTGTCTATAGCCTACCTGAAGGTCACATTTGAACGAGTGTATAAGGACCCCCCCAGGTGTTAGACTCTAACCCCTGTCTTAACACTAACCGTTAAGAGTGTGCAATAGGCACAATGCATGTCCCCACTATATATTATAGCTCACATCTATAAACATATTTATATGTAGTAGGCCTACATGACCTCTACAAATCACAAGTGAACAGAAGGAGGAGAGTCAGGTTAGGAGGCGGCGTAGACTGTGTCTACTAAGTGTTTACTATTCACTGTCAATATGCAAACCCAACACAAGGGATTAGTGTATCCTCTTCTCTGAAGGTTTAAACTGTGATCAATATGATATACTGTATAAGATGATGGCTGGCAACATGTTTTTCTTTTATGTTCGGTTAGTTTGATTGTTTTTTTCTGTTGAACTGAAAATTCCAATAAAATATAAGTGGGGAAAAAACAGCTTTACAGCGCAATATTTAGATTTTGGTGGTCAAAGGTCAAAGTTCAAGGTCACCATGACCTCACTGCCCATTCCATGCTCGTTATATCTGAGGAATGCTTGGACTCTAAAGACCGAAGCAGACCAGCTATCCCCACTGCTAGGCCATCTCTGGTTTCAGTGGTTTCTTACAATGATCACCTGATTATCCTCATTGAGCCCATTTCTCCCCACCAACCCACCTCATACGGTGCATGATAGACAGTTAAATCCTGGGCTATAGTACTACAACCGTTGGTCACCATGTAAAATCGGCAGCTGAGCCCCGACGCCTGGCTGACCGACCTCAGAATGCCCTCATTGGCCAATCAGAGAAGAGTATTCGACAAAGTCAATGAGGACCAATCACATAACACAAAGAGATGTCAACACAAATCATTTTAGTATTCTGCAAAACAACTTTTATTGAACAAAAGTATTTCAATTCTCACCACATAGTCGGCGGTACAGTACCATAGTTGGATCGAAACGATTCATATATGCACCCCATCTTATTTTGAATATATACATACAGTGGAGACAAGAATTAAATAGCAATGCTCAATAACATTCAGATATATCTTATAAAAGCTGAGACCCCATGATCGACACTCCCATTGGTAAACAAATGCACATAGCAAAAGAAAATAAAAACAAATAGGCAAAGGTTTGGTAGGACTTGAGATTTTTTATAAGCCATTTAAAAATCAGAAGACAGTAACTGCTTTTACAGCAGTGAAAGATGATCAAATTACCAAAAGTTGTTTTTACTTACTAACAGTCACACTTGCAATGATTTAATGAACTAATTGTTAAACATTTCTGAATCATTTGTTTACAGTTAATTCATGATTTATAAATGTCCTACAATGTACCGCTTGGGGCTGCCCCCTCATAGATGACTAATTTGTCATTAAGTTCTCAGTCGATCATTGAATTTGTGTGTATTGTATCTGTGTATATGTTGTTTTGCATGTATTGTATGAGCAATTATCTGGAATCACAAATATATATTCATCTCTGATAAATAATAGATCAAAAGAGGTCATCTTTCCTAACTGCATTCATTTGCAGGTCAAAGCTATTCACAGACAACTTGGAATAACTCGATTGAAAATTGGGCTGGGGCAGACCGAGTGTAGCTATTTCCTAAGTGTTACCAAAGCTTCTCAGTACAGTACTTGAATTATTGCTCTCACTCAGCTTCAGAGACACACTGGACAAACAGAACAGAAGCATATTCACAGAGTTTGAAGCAAGCATGACTGCAGAGCTACCAATGATGAAAGCAAGTTTAGTGAGTGCAGTGCAGAACTGGAGCTAGTAATACAAGGTAGAGGGGCGGCACATTTGGTTGTACATTGACAAACATTCAAACTCTGCTGGACATCGGAGCTCTCCTTGCGCTCAGTAATGCTCCACTCCATCGTTTTTAGACACAATAGGAAATATTGAGGGTCCAGATTAAAACACAAAAAAGTGAAGAAAGACAAGAGGTCAAGAGGGTCGAGACATCGTGCAGAGGAATGGTGAAGATTAGGAGAATGAGAAGAAGGCAAGAGAGTGCTAACGGTCACTTTGTGAAGTCATTGAATAAATGATCAATGATTGGAACCTCCGGAGAGGAACTTAAATTAGCTTAAAAAAAAACACTACTGACTCAAAAACAAGCATTCAGACATTTCAAAAATGAATCAACAAGAAAATAAAACAAAGGCCAGCAATCAGACAGGACAACACCAGACAATAAGGTCCCTCAGAGGGTCATATCCTCTTTCAACTCTTCTTAACATCTGTCCTCCTATGTAGCATGTCTGGCGGGTTAAGAGCCATGTGTGTTTGGTAGTAAATGGAGCTTTTGTATGACATCAGAAGGAAAGCTTAACCCCCAAACAAGGCCTCAAGCATTCTGTCAGCAGCAGATGTGGTCGCTGCAAATGTCAGCATCGCACTCCAAGAGTGGATGAATATGCTCTGGCTATGATGCGCATGGCTGGATATTTGCTTACACAATGCTTGCAATCTTGGGGTAACGGTTTTGTTCTACAGCCATAGAGAATTTCACCTTCTCACCACTGGAGGGCGACTGGTAAATCTTGAAGGAGTGACTGAGCCTGGATGTGGATGCTGTCCCGAAGGTGAGTGAGATCCCCGGTGGCCACAGCGAGAGGGTCCCGAGCTAAGGCTTGCATTAAGACAGGGAGTGGAATTGGTACAAGGTGTCTGTATGTGTATGTGTGTCATACAAGGTGTCTGTATGTGTGTCATACAAGCATCATTCCAGTGTAAGTGTGTGGATGTGTGCATTACAGCAGCGCCTTGACCAAATACAGCTTGTCTCCATGTTCACTGGTGAAGATGGGGGCTTTCTTGTAGTGCTCCACTAGCTCCTCCATGGAGCTGAACTTGCGTTGGCCAATACAATACACTCCATCCGACTCCTGCACTTTAAAGTGCTTATTCTTACCCGCCGCCTTCAGAGAGACAGAAAAATCATTGGGCTGAAAAACAAGAGAGTGGAGAGTGGTTGAGACAATTGGAAGTGAAGATTGATAGAGAAACGGTCAGATACGTGCCTCAAATTGAGTTTTGTGCAACTCAAAAGTGGAACAGAATACTATCAACCAGCAGGTGGCAGTATATCATCACATTTAAAGACATCTGGCAACATGCCGTGCTGAATTCTTGAACTTTTCATAAAAAAAACGGGCAACAAGGTCACTCCATTCATCCATGCAATCTATCATTTGTTGTTATATTATCTTTTCTCCTTTTAATATATTTGTATATAGTATGCTCCTATTACTACTGTATGTTTTTACTTGTATTTATATAACCTTGTTTTTATTTCAGCCTCCCACCCCCTTCCCCCAAAAGGCCCTTGCTTTTTGTCAGGCTGCTTTTGTATATAAGAAATTGTTCTTACTTGCTTGCCTGGGTAAATAAAGGTTAAATAAAAAAATAAAAAAATAATATATAATAATCTAATAATCCCGACCGGTGTGTCATATCAAAATGCTGATTAAACAGGATGATTATTGCACAGGTGTGCTTTGGGCTGCACACAATAAAAAGGCACTCTAAAATGTGCAGTTTTTTTTATCACACAACACAATGTCACAGATGTCACAACAAGTTATGAGTGAGCATGCGATTGGCATGCTGACTGCAGGAATGTCCACCAGAGCTGTTGCCCATGATGTGAATGTTCATTTCACTACCATGAGCCATCTCCAATGTGTTACGCTGCCTTGAGTGCCTTCAAATGGAACTTGGGAGCTGGCGGTTACGACATGGTTACTTCCGAAGTGGGGAATACCACAGGAGGGGGTCGTTCATATGGACTCTTCTTGTGAACACAGTAAAGATGACCCCATTTGAAGGCAGTATTATTGTGACCAGCCCAAGGCACACCTGTGCAATAATCATGCTGTTTAATCAGCATCCTGATAGCGTCAGGTGGATGGATTATCTTGGGAAAGGAGAAGTGCCCACTAACATGGATTTAAACAAATTAGTGAACAAAATTTGAGATAAATAAGCCTGCGTGCATAGAGAAAGTCTTTTATTTCAACTCATGAAAAATGGGAGCAAAAACAAAAGTGTTTATATTTTTATTCAGTATATTTTCTCCTTTCATGTTCTTCACTGGTTCTGCAATTGTCATTTCCAAACCCCTTCTAATATAATATGTATATATATAATAAATATATATAATTATTATAATAAAAAAATATATATATTAAAAAAAAAACTATTTTATGCACACCTGGGGTTAAAAAAAAGGCAGATGTAGTGAGCATAGCTCTGGCCTAACCAAATCTAACTGACATCACTGTGAACACAAAACAAAGAAAACTTCTGATATAATATGATTGTTTTAATAAAGTGTATCACTCAATTATAGTCAATACAAAAATAAAGGCTTTTATAGAACGGGAAGCCAATGACTGCTTAGTCTGCAGATAAAACACAATGACAAAAGGCATACTAATTTAGACTCTTATTGTCATGTTATGTTGACTGATGCTTTTTATGTAGCCTAATGTGCGCGATTGCACCTTTGTGTTCCGTATTATTCCTTTTGTAATGTAATGTAATGTATTATTGGCTCTGTTAGATGGCTCTGTCCAGCAGCTAGCTCAACTATAAAGTCCCTTTGTTATAGTGGGACTCCCGGCTAGCGCGGTTAGCTTAACGTTAGCATGTTGTTTTTTGGAGTTAAATACACAATCCCTGGATGTTTCATTTCGGGTAAAGGGGTTTCCATTAGTTTCTATATGTTTACACCAGCTCTATGAGTATGAAGTGCTTTTGCGGGGCTGTTTGATCACAAGCAGTGTCAGTGTGTCTGCCAAGCGTGCGAGCCTGAAATGTAGGCCGCGCTACGAGCTAACGCTAACACTCGCTAAGCTAACCGTAATGTAAACAACAGACAAATCCGCTGCATCATCGCCAGCTTTGGTTTAACGTAATAGACGTTTGCCTTCCTCTCGGAACACATGCGGGACATGGATTGCAAATTACAATAGCTGTGATCATCTCTAAACTGTGAAAAACTGCAACATACTGCATGGGAGCAGCCATGTTTGGCCGTCGCAGCTGTGATGTCAGGAGCGTGCGAGAACAATAGCTCCGGCCAGAGGTAAAAACAAAGCCTGATTATCGTCTGTTAATTTATCGGAAAAAGGCCATTATCGGAGTAATAAATAATAACGCAAAATTGCCATATTGGCCGATAATTTATCGGTCCGATAATTATCGTGCATCCCTAATAATATGTAATTTAAAATGTCTCCCACACTCTCATACCCCCACCCCGACTCACCGATGACTCGCTGTCTCGTATGATGAAGTCCCCCTCCTCCGCTCTCTCGTTGAGTAGACCCTCGGCCTGCTGTCTGGTGATGTTGCCGTAGTACCAGTCCCTTCCGGCGAACTTTCCTGAGCGTGCAGGTGTCAGAGAGCGGTTCTGCGGGGAGCTGGGCACGGAGGAGGGCAGGCCGGGCTCCTCGTTCATCACCACCACATAGTTCTTAGGCACCAGGCCCACCAGGCCACGGGAGTTCTTACACCTCCACCACTCGGGGTCGTTCTCGGGCTTCTCCACCACCTCCATCACCTCTCCCTTCTCAAAGTTCAGCTCCTCCTCTGTCACGGAGCTGAAGGGGTAGAGTGTTTGAACCAGGTGGAGCACTGCGCCGCGGCCTCCCGTGCGCCCGTTAGCCAACGGCGTCCCCTGAGACTCGTAGTAACCCCGTGAGGAATCTCCCTCCCCCCTGTCATCCCCTCCAACTACGTCCTCCTGGACATAGTTGGAGGGGAACCAGCCAACCCGGCCCGCCTGGCCCCCCCGCCACCAGCCGTCGCTGCACTTCTCCATCACGGTGACCTTGGAGCCCTTGGCGAGGGTCAGCTCGTCCTCCCTCTCCGCTGCATAGGCAAACTTCACCACAGCAGGGATGTTGAGGTCGTAGATCCTCTCCGCGGCTCCTCCTCCCCCACCTCCACTCCCGTTCGAGGGGTACTCTGTGTCCGAGCTGGGCGTTGGGGAGGCATCGCGGGCGCTTGTCTTCCTCTTCGTTTTTCCCAAGCCTGAAGCATCAAGAGAAACAGAGAGAGAATGGGGAGAGAGATCATTAGATCAGTGAAGGCTATGCGTCCGAAACAGAGTGGAACGTCTGCCAGTCCTGTCCTCCAGTGCTTTTTACAGGGAATGTGCCTTTCAATTACTTAAAAAAAAACGATGATCCAAACAGTCTGATGAAGTGACTTTGAACTTTGATAAGGCATTAGAGCAGCAGGGGTGAATGAGTCAGCAGATTAAGCTGATTAGCAGGCATGGAGAGGCCTGACTTCCACAGGGAGAGCAGGCACAGGTGAGGGGAGCAGGCACAGATGAGGTGAGAAGGCACAGGTGAGGGGAGCAGGCACAGGTGAGGGGAGCAGGCACAGGTGAAGGGAGCAGGCACAGGTGAAGGGAGCAGGCACAGATGAGGTGAGAAGGCACAGGTGAAGGGAGCAGGCACAGGTGAAGGGAGCAGGCACAGATGAGGTGAGCAGGCACAGGTGAGGGGAGCAGGCACAGGTGAAGGGAGCAGGCACAGGTGAAGGGAGCAGGCACAGATGAGGTGAGAAGGCACAGGTGAAGGGAGCAGGCACAGATGAGGTGAGCAGGCACAGGTGAGGGGAGCAGGCACAGATGAGCAGGCACAGATGAGGTGAGCAGGCACAGGTGAGGGGAGCAGGCACAGGTGAGGGGAGCAGGCACAGGTGAAGGGAGCAGGCACAGATGAGGTGAGAAGGCACAGGTGAGGGGAGCAGGCACAGGTGAGGGGAGCAGGCACAGGTGAAGGGAGCAGGCAGAGGTGAGGGGAGCAGGTACATGTCCATTTTCTCAAGGCCAGTGAAATGAAAGTGCTCATTATAAACTTGCTATTCTGCCTCCTCTATCTCCACTGCCACACACGTACTCCATAGCATCTACGCTGCTCCACACGTACTCCATAGCATCTACGCTGCCCCACACGTACTCCATAGCATCTACGCTGCCCCACACATACTCCATAGCATCTACGCTGCCCCACACGTACTCCATAGCATCTACGCTGCCCCACACGTACTCCATAGCATCTATGCTATGCTAATGGAAGGCTGAAAATAGATGGTGTAGACAGGGGAGGAGAAGTGGAGCGGCCACCCTGGGCTTGATAATGACCGGCATCTCAAGGATCAACGTTAGCTCCTTTCCTACCTGTCTCACTTTCTCACTCATATACTTCCAAAGACATCCCACAGTCTCCTAACTGAACATGACTGAGGAGCTCTCAAGTTAAAAGGCATACTGTGTCTAATATTTAAACGGTTCACTTCTCAGCAGACCTTTTGAGTTTGATGCCAGCATAAACTTGTATGCGCTACCATGAACTACTGCTACTAACCAAAGTGAGATCCTTTCCAGCTAATCGTCCAGTTTGCTCCAGACTAGCCCGCTAAAATGCCACAGAAATGTCAGAGCTGAATAGAGCACTCAGATGGTTTGGAAGCTGGTTGGGTTCACACAGAGTAGCATGAAACTTGTTGACGGGGAGAGGAGGAAGAGGAGAGCAGGGAACAAAGAGACAGGTCCCTTGGCAGCTGTTTCTCACACACGGTGGACGAGATACATCAGAGGACACAGCTGACAAAAACACAAAGAGACGATGGGACAGGAATACTGATCACATCGTGTCTAATGGAATCAGCAGTGATACAATGGATGGCAATTACATGTGTATCCTACATATGTGATAGCTCTGTGTGTTTGTGTGTGGGTGGGAGAGAATATCTCCCTGTCAGTAAGGCAAGGAGAAAGGTGGTCTCTTGGGGCTACTTCAGGTGGTCCCACAGGAAAAGAAAATAGACTGTTACCTGACAGGAGGTAGAGAGCAAACATGTGCAAGAGGTAACCGGACACAGAATCCCACCCACCCACACGCCCTCTCTCTCTCTCTCTCTCCAACTCATTTCCACTTCAAGGCACTGGCATCATGTCAGCTAGAGGAGCAACAGACTATACTCTCCTCCCACACATTCACTCCTAGCGTTCACCCACCTCTTCATCTTGTGGATGGAGGTTGCTTTTTCGAGCCCTGAGGCCTCCACATGAGAAGGTAGGTAGTGAGTTGGAGTTGAAAGCCTGGAAGGACTGTGAATTAGCAGCACGTGGCTTCACTCTGGGGCTTAAGAGTGGAGGTTAGAGTGGATGTTACCGCCTTCAATGAGTTGACACAGTACCTCACCCCCACCAGAGATGCTTACTGTACGTGTTACACAGTACCTCACCACCCACCAGAGACGCTTACGTGTTACACAGTACCTCACCACCCACCACAGACACTTACATGTTACACAGTACCTCACCACCAACCAGAGACGCTTACGTGTTACAGAGTACCTCACCACCCACCAGAGACGCTTACATGTTACACAGTACCTCACCACCCACCAGAGACGCTTACATGTTACACAGTACCTCAACACCCACCAGAGACGCTTACGTGTTACACAGTACCTCACCACCCACCACAGACGCTTACGTGTTACACAGTACCTCACCACCCACCAGAGACGCTTACATGTTACACAGTACCTCACCACCCACCAGAGACGCTTACGTGTTACACAGTACCTCACCACCCACCAGAGACGCTTACGTGTTACACAGTACCTCACCACCCACCAGAGACGCTTACGTGTTACAGTACCTCACCACCCACCAGAGACGCTTACGTGTTACACAGTACCTCACCACCCACCAGAGACGTTTACGTGTTACACAGTACCTCACCGCCCACCAGAGACGCTTACGTGTTACACAGTACCTCACCACCCACCAGAGACGCTTACGTGTTACACAGTACCTCACCACCCACCAGAGATGCTTACGTGTTACAGTACCTCACCACCCACCAGAGACGCTTACGTGTTACACAGTACCTCACCACCCACCAGAGACGCTTACGTGTTACACAGTATCTCACCACCCACCAGAGACGCTTACGTGTTACACAGTACCTCACCGCCCACCAGAGACGCTTACGTGTTACACAGTACCTCACCACCCACCAGAGACGCTTACGTGTTACACAGTACCTCACCGCCCACCAGAGACGCTTACGTGTTACACAGTACCTCACCACCTACCAGAGACGCTTACGTGTTACACGGTACCTCACCGCCCACCAGAGACGCTTACGTGTTACAGTACCTCACCGCCCACCAGAGACGCTTACGTGTTACACGGTACCTCACCGCCCACCAGAGACGCTTACGTGTTACACAGTACCTCACCACCCACCAGAGATGCTTACGTGTTACACAGTACCTCACCACCCACCAGAGACGCTTACGTGTTACAGTACCTCACCACCCACCAGAGACGCTTACATGTTACACAGTACCTCACCCCCCACCAGAGACGCTTACGTGTTACACAGTACCTCACCGCCCACCACAGATGCTTGTTACAAAGTACCTCACCGCCCACCAGAGACAGGTTCCCGACAACTCTTGTGTGAAGTAGGACAACAAGCTGCTTTTTTCTGGTCTCTGCTAGCATTACGGGTGGTTACTATGGCCGAACAAACTGACTAATGTCACATAATAACACTGTTTTGATCTCACCTGCAATTACCACTCATTGCCATAGGTGTCACCCAAGAGAACAAAACTGAAATCTTGTGGATTATAACTTTAATACAGTAAACCTGCCAAAAAGGAGACAAATGAGACAATTGGAAAAAAAGAAGGTCCTTGTTGACCGATACGTTAAAAATAAATCGACTGGGAGCAAGTCGAGCAGTGTGCGGACTCCATTTCTTTTTAAATTAGACAATTGGGACAGCAAACCGGTGGGACCTTTGCTGGATTCTTTTGGCTATTTATTTCCTCTGCTACTGTGTTACTGCTTGTGAGGGTGAATTGGGACACACAGCAGCAAGCATCCATTTACAATTGAACTCTTCATGGATGGGTGGAGTACAACACAAAGCCACATCAGTGTGCACCACACAACCACATGAAAGCCCTTTGGATTAGAAAGAAACCGTTGAGATAACAGCAATCACTGATTATCTGCAAGCTGTGTAACAACCGAAGAGGACAACTAGACTAAACCAGACTGGATGAACTCATTTTGATAATAGCGAATCAGATTCTTCATTCGAGAGCGTGAGTGCGTTCCATTAGCCTTTGACCTCACCTATTGGTCATCAGCTCTGTGTGAAAATGTTCTTGCTCGGGCTTTTAACACTGAAGAGCGAGTGGCTGGAAGCAAAGTGCTTGAGACTGAAATGGAACGGGGCCGTAATGTTCCGCTCAATATGTTACATGGTCCGGGGACGGAGAGGTAATCCATCATTCCAACACCACCATTAGGCCGGCCATTCCCTTCCTCACTGATCAATCTACTGATCATGGGAAAACAGGGAGCTACAACACAGCCCAAAGACAGAAAAGAGGCTGATTGAAACAGTATTGGTGTTGATATATGTCCTCTCCACAGACACATCGCCCTAGTGGGGGAGACAGGGACAGGCTGTGCCATGTTGGCCCACAGTCGTCTAGTAGCTTGCCCGAGGGCAAGCGTCCACGGAGTGCCCAGAGGAATCAGTGCGTTAGGAACAGGCTCTCTCCATCAGAACCTCATCTCTCTCTCTCTCTCTCTCTCTCTCTCTCTCTCTCTCTCCTTCCCCATTGTAAATAGAGCTGCCCTCTTCACAACAGCACAATTAGCACATTTGATCAGTTCATCGTTAGAATTTTCACCAGATGTTTCTATATTATTACCCCACTCTACCTTTGTCTCGATCCCTCCTTCCGTCCAGTTCAGATCCAAGTATTAGCATATACTTAGAACTGTCTGACAAAATAAATATGTTTTCCGCTCAGCTCCCTCTCTTTCCCAGTTTCCAGGAAGTAGAACAAGCTGATCAGTTTTGGCTTCATTCCTTCATTCTTGACACAGATGAGCCTCGCACGCTGCATAACAATCCGTCCCTGATTCATAAACATGTGTGACTTGGGGCATCTTATTCTGTGTCAAGGCTTTCTGCCCGTGACATCTTGGCATCTGCACTCCGGCTACATCTCCAATCTGCTATGTTCAAGTGTGTCAGGACTGGACTGGACTGGGGGCCGAGAGACAATGTGCTGACAGTTGAGAGCAATGGGCGACTCACTGCGATCCCCGGGGAACTCAGTGACAGCTCCCAACTAGGACAGGGAGGTGGTGAGGGAATCATTTATGCCTCCACTAAGAGAGGTTCAGGGTAACACACAAGCATGCACACACTCTCTCATGCACACATATACACATACACACACACACACACTCTCATGAATACACGCACGCACACACACACACTCTCTCTCATGCACACACGCATGCACACTCTCTCTCATGCACACACACACACTCATGCACACACACTCACACACACACACTCTCATGAATACACGCACGCACACACTCTCTCATGCACACACGCATGCACACACTCTCTCTCATGCACACACACACTCATGCCCACACACTCTCATGCACACACACACACACACACACACACACACACACACACACACACACACACACACACACACAGTCCGCTGCTAATGACCACATCTATCTCCTCCAGCAGGGAGCAGAAAGTATTGAGAAGGAAGTGTAGAGAGTTTCCACGTTTACAGAAAATAAACTAGTGACTTTGACAACTTGTACACAGACGACCTTTACCCCCACAAGCTGAAGCTAGGGCTGCACAATTAATCCAATTGCAATCCAAATCGCAGGAGCCTGCAATTATTTGATGCGGCCTACAAATTATATTATATAGTATATATATCCAGACGTAAGGGAACATGCTTGTTTGGTACAGACCCCAGTAAAAATCACATTGCATTTTTATATATTTTTTATAGATTGCCATTCACACTAATATTGCATTGCATATCGCAATCATATGATTATTATTTTTTTGCCTATCGTGCACCCTACCACAAGCACAGCGAAACTAAAATCTTCTTACCCAGTGTGTCTTTGATGTTCTTCACCAGCGAGCCAGCTTTCTTCAGGCTATTCTTGCGCTCGACATAGTTGGAGGGCACGTAGCCCGTTTGGTTGGAGGTGTTGCGGACGCGCCACCAGGTCTTGGAGTCGTCCAGGAGGAAGAGACGCTCGTTTTTGCGGATGTCAAGTTCCTGGTCCTGCTGGGCCGTGTAGTCCCACTTGGCTACAACAATCACCTCCTCTGTCATCTTTCATGGAGTCTCCCTGGGTAGAAAGGAGATTGTGGTGAGCACAACTAACAAACTATAACACATAGGCAGGATATGGATATGCAGTGGCTTTAGTAGGACATCAGGGTACCGTAAGATCAGTGCTTCTTGGAGTAATTATGCATAAAATAAACAAATGGTTATTCTAAATGTTAAAGATATTATTGTGTAAGCAGTTGGCTAAGCAAATTTGTTTTTTGCAAATATTCTTTATTTTGCTTTCAAAGTGGCCCCTGCCTAGTCCTGTCCCGTCTAGGAGATAGAGTCAATAAAATTGTATTTGGCAATAGATCGAATCACCCAATTGTTTACAATAACGTCTGGGACGACAACGTAGGCGTAACGTACATACAGTTTAATTTAATTATTGGAGCGGAGCAGACTGGGAGGGTAACAAGTTCTAACAACTGAGATAAAGAGAAAATGGTTAAGTTTAAAACGCATGTTTGATGCCTATATCTCATTAATTATAACAACAACACTTTAACTAATGTTAGTTTGGAGACCTAATTTACCTGTTGGGCCAACAAATAGAATAGAATAAAAACAATTACAGCTTGAGTTCACCCAAAACTAGCAGCTAGTACATAAAATAAGCGCAACCAAATGTCAGACGGGTCGGACCACCGTGTTTATATCTTCAAAGTTACAATTACGGCTGAGAATTACAGAATAACAGAAATAAACAATAAACAAGTTGGTGATATCTCCACAATTAAAATAAAACGGCAGATGTCTACCCGGAAGGGACCTTTGTTGTTAACGTGATGTCACTGTGATTCGGTCTATTGGGATCTAGTATTCCTATAATATTCCTACAGTATCCCTATAATATTCCTATAGTAATCTAATCTTATAATATTCCTATAGTATTTCTATAATATTCCTATAGTAATCTAATCTTATAATATTCCTATAGTATTTCTATAATATTCCTATAGTACTCCAACAATGCCCCCCTGCCCCCTGTGCTTACACCGATGCGTTGTGCTGACATTATCCGGTAAGCAGTGCACAACGTTTCTTGTTTATATTCTTTACTCGCAGATGTGTCAATTGACCTGGAGTGGACCTGTGTGTGTGTAGCACAAAAGAATCCGCGTTGGCCGCGTGAAGGACTGAGCCTCCGTGGTAATGCACAAAATAATATATTCTAAAGAAAAAAGACAAATAACCATATTTCATCCATATTTCAGCAGTGGCAGTGCGCTGCTGCTGAATGCATATAGGGCAAACACTGGTAGGTATGAGAGATTTTCAGATGTATTTTTAACACGTGCACAGCCTGCGCAGCGCGCGGTCAAGAGAAGGTGTTTTTGGGTGAGTCAGGCATTCATTCATTCAGTCAGGAATGGATGTCATTGTCGCTGATCTGCATGAAAGCCTCCATGGATGAGTATTTGTGCAACACTAGAGATTAGAAGCCTGTGCAATACTACCAAAACGAAAACTGCTTGTTTAACAATATGCATGAAGGCATCAGGGAAGTTTGATGTTGTTTAGTTTATTTCTGTCCTGTCAAAACCTTTCCTGTGATAGGAGGAATCTCATGGTATGATAACCATCTTAGCAATCCAGTCTATGTTTAGAACGCTGCCTGTCCACAGTTGGAAAAAAGATCAGTCAAATAAATAGAGGACTCAAAGAGGTGACTTTGGTGCACATGAAAAAGAGTCCATCTGAAGACAAGCAGGGAAAAATAGAAATACACAATGATCAAAGTCATTTCTTTTCCATCATGTCACTGATGTCAGTGTGTTCAGCGAAATGTCCGGGCTATAAGTAATCACAAGAAAGTTGACAACTGCACATCCAATCTGATGCTATGCTCCCAGTAGCTACTTTGTACTTTCTAGCTCTAACAGCAACATTCTTTAGAAGCTTAATTGACGGTTAAATGTATTGTACTGTACTGTACATTTCAGAATCATTTTTACAGCTGTATAGTCATTGTGCAAAGTTAAGTAATTTATGAATACCATAGGGTAATATGCATATTGCATAGTAATGCGATCATCTAGTATTCATTGTGTTTCAGGAAACTACGCTAAAGCCCTCCTGAGTGAAAGTCATGAGCAGAGAAACACAAGCATCAGGCACACATTGAAGTTGTGTGGGGATCCTGCATTCCCTTTCTCATATTGTCATTTTTTCTTTAATGAGAGGGCACAGCAGAGATAAAGCGTGGCCACAAAAGAAAATTATGACTCATGACGAGTGTAGCCACACAAATTACCCCATATAAAAGATTCCATTACTGCTGGAAAGATTGATATCTTCTGTGCAGACGATATTTCATGAGATGCAAATGGGCGCACTCTAAGGCACTGGGCGTTTTTCAACAGAAGATATTAAATTCCACTTCAATTAGGCCAGAAGCACAGAGACAGCACAGCCATCGCAGAGGAGAGACAGTTACATTGCACAGCCATCACAGAGGAGAGACAGTTACATTGCACAGCCATCACAGAGGAGAGACAGTTACATTGCACAGCCATCACAGAGGAGAGACAGTTACATTGCACAGCCATCACAGAGGAGAGACAGTTACATTGCACAGCCATCGCAGAGGAGAGACAGTTACATTGCACAGCCATCGCAGAGGAGAGACAGTTACAATGCACAGCCATCGCAGAGGAGAGACAGTTACATTGCACAGCCATCACAGAGGAGAGACAGTTACATTGCACAGCCATCGCAGAGGAGAGACAGTTACAATGCACAGCCATCACAGAGGAGAGACAGTTACATTGCACAGCCATCGCAGAGGAGAGACAGTTATAATGCACAGCCATCGCAGAGGAGAGACAGTTACATTGCACAGCCATCACAGAGGAGAGACAGTTACATTGCACAGCCATCGCAGAGGAGAGACAGTTACATTGCACAGCCATCACAGAGGAGAGACAGTTACATTGCACAGCCATCACAGAGGAGAGACAGTTACATTGCACAGCCATCACAGAAGAGAGACAGTTACATTGCACAGCCATCACAGAAGAGAGACAGTTACATTGCACAGCCATCACAGAGGAGAGACAGTTACATTGCACAGCCATCACAGAAGAGAGACAGTTACATTGCACAGCCATCACAGAGGAGAGACAGTTACATTGCACAGCCATCACAGAGGAGAGACAGTTACATTGCACAGCCATCACAGAGGAGAGACAGTTACATTGCACAGCCATCACAGAGGAGAGACAGTTACATTGCACAGCCATCACAGAGGAGAGACAGTTACATTGCACAGCCATCACAGAGGAGAGACAGTTACATCGCACAGCCATCACAGAAGAGAGACAGTTACATTGAACAGCCATCACAGAGGAGAGACAGTTACATTGCACAGCCATCACAGAGGAGAGACAGTTACATCGCACAGCCATCGCAGAGCAGAGACAGTTACATTGCACAGCCATCGCAGAGCAGAGACAGTTACATTGCACAGCCATCGCAGAGAAGAGACAGTTACATCGCACAGCCATCACAGAAGAGAGACAGTTACATTGCACCCATCGCAGAGGAGAGACAGTTACATTGCACAGCCATCACAGAAGAGAGACAGTTACATTGCACAGCCATCACAGAGGAGAGACAGTTACATTGCACAGCCATCGCAGAGGAGAGACAGTTACATTGAACAGCCATCACAGAGGAGAGACAGTTACATTGCACAGCCATCACAGAGGAGAGACAGTTACATTGCACAGCCATCGCAGAGGAGAGACAGTTACATTGCACAGCCATCACAGAAGAGAGACAGTTACATTGAACAGCCATCACAGAGGAGAGACAGTTACATTGCACAGCCATCACAGAAGAGAGACAGTTACATTGAACAGCCATCACAGAGGAGAGACAGTTACATTGCACAGCCATCGCAGAGGAGAGACAGTTACATTGCACAGCCATCACAGAGGAGAGACAGTTACATTGCACAGCCATCACAGAGGAGAGACAGTTACATTGCACAGCCATCACAGAGGAGAGACAGTTACATTGCACAGCCATCACAGCCCAAACCAGGTTTGTGTCACACATTATGAGAACATCTAATAAGCGTCTTCTTTCCATCTCTGTGAATGGCAGAAATCCAGTGCAGTGGAGCATTGCACTTGTGAATCAAATGTGCCTCTGCTTGCCGTCACTAAAGCCGTCAAACTGGATTTCCTCACAGGCCGGGACAGGGACAGCAGGAGTTGTGCAACACGACACTGGGGAGAGCTGTGTGGAGTTAACAATAACTTCATTTACGCCACTTTGTAGCATTAACAGTATCGGCAGCTACAAAGAGCAGGGATGCAAACTCATGGAAAGTGAAAAAGGTGACAGATACCAGGGCAGATACAAAACCACTCAAAATCATTCAGTTAAGTGCCCTATTTTGGGATCAAAGAGGTGACTGTCACCTAAAGGTGACTAGTTTGCATCCCTGAAAGAGGGAGGGTCAATTATAAAAAGTGGCTGCTGTGCTGCTTCGGCGATAAGACCATAACTAGAAGCGGCCAGGGCAGATTTATGATGGCCTGATGAGTAATAGTGACGTTAACCCTTTCAGGTGACAGGTGGTATGTAAGTGTGCCTTGGCCTCTGTCCGCCTCAGGCTGCAGCTGCTGAATTGGGACAGTTGCTTCCTCTCTTTCCAATGCATTTATTCATACCATTGTGGTTGGTAGGAGGATGCAGAGGAATTCAACCAGCATGAGGAGACACCCCACACTATTTAACAAGCGGAAAAAGTCCCCATCACTGAGGAAGACGTGAGTAAAGGTTTTGTAACCAGCAGCTTTGTACAGCACTTTGGACTTTCAGTTCTTAAACTCTCGTAACTCTCGTAAACTCTCGTAACGGGACAAGCCCCGTCTTTTATTGTCACACGAACACCACAACACATGCATGCGGCCACAACACACTCATGCCGACGGTGGCCAGTGAAAAGTGTCCTCTGCATTTAACCCATCCAGGCATGTCCTTTCCTCCGGGGGGCAGGCCAGGAGCAGTGGTCGCTTTCTCGTACAGCGCCCGGGAACCAACTTCGGATGTTGTCGTCACTGGTCGGATGACGATGACGATCTGATCTTCTGCATGTTTTTAGTGGGGGGTTATATACGGAGGAACCCCCCTTAGGTCATGTTCACACTAGGAGGCCAAATCCGATTTGTGAACTTTTAATGATCGATTAATTAGGGGTGTCAAAATTAATCGTTTAATCCATACATGGGCAAACTACGGCCCGCGGGCCGGATGCGGCCCGCGGGCGCCACCTGTGCGGCCCGCGATGGAATTGCAAAAAAAAAAAAAAAAAAAAAATTTTTTTTTTTTTTTACACAGTGCACCTGAACGCAACATGCAAGATACCCGCTGAATAAGTGTCCAAATGTTCATGTCATTCTGGCCAATACTCCACTTCTGTTATAGCATTTCAGTCTGGAATATGGAATATCTTTCAATAATCTTTATGACTAAAAGGCTACATTGAATTAGAAATTTAAATAATTAACTCATTGGTTTTGGATTTATTTAGCTTCAAGACTTTTGTTCGTGTGACCCTCAACACAGGCTTTGATCATCCCGGGCCACTTACTGATACTTATGCTTAAATTAACCCACTCATATTCTGATTTATTTCAAGAAAAACATTTTGGCTAGTGGAAATTCTAATTGGCTGGTAACTTTAAAATCTAGCAGCCATTGGCAGGTGGTCAAAAAAGTTAATTTCAAGCCCTGAGAGCAGGTGGTGACATAGGAGTGAGTGAGAAAAGGATGAAATATTGGTGGTTAAGACTGAATAATGACATCACAACTGTTAATTTAAAATGAGTTATTCCTCTAAACGTGGCTTCAAATGCACCAAATTTTTCACGCTGACACCGTTCGGCCCTCAGCAAAACCTGGTTAGCGAGGACATTTTTTGTGGCCCTCTCTATCATCAGCACTGTTCAGCACTGTGGTTTTTTTTAACATTCATGTAAGCATGTTATGGAATTTATTTAGTTGTCTTGTGTCTGGAGGCTCTGCATGCAGTGTTACACAGTACAGGACAGGATATTCTTTTATTTTGAAGACTATAAACAGAAGTAGTTGTGTTCAGTGGGTATACTTGAAAATAAAAAATAAACCTGGCACCTGCCTCGCTTGGCTACATTATACAGGGGGAGTCTCGCTGAGAGCAATTCTGTCTTTTTCAGGAGCGCGATTGTTTGGATGGCGAGAGATGGTGGTCATTTCTCGTGCTTCTGCGTTGGAAAGCACCTTCAGAGCTACGGTAGTTGTTTACTGATGCCTATGTCGTTGCTAACAACCCATGCAGATAGGCTCGAACACTTGCCCAAATCAGATTTGTGGCAGTGCGGACACACTCCCAAATCAGATTTGGGAAACCAATCAAGATAATGACTTTAGCAGCAAATCAGATTTGCCTGTAATGTGAACATGGCCTTAGAGTGTCACTGTCATGTAATAAAATCTAATATCTGTCGGGCTGAAACTAGGGGTCGATCGATATGGGGTTTTCAATGACCGATGCCAATGCGAAGATTTAGAGAGCAGGGCGGCCGATGGCCGATATATAGTTATAATGCCGATATCATGTTTTTTGTGTGTGCATCTGATAAAATAAATGACATCAATTTAATAACAAATGAGACACAAAAATGGTGAACTTAAATGAACATTAAGTTCAGATTAATGTTATTGTCTACATCAGTGTTTCGCAAACTGTGGGCGGTGTGTATTAAGAAGAAGAAGAAAAACCCCTTCATGTCACATATGCGCCACTGTGTGGATCTCATCTGCAATTACTGCTCATGGCCATAGGTGTTGTCAGTGACAAGAAAACAGAAATCTTCTGTATGAAAGAAATTGATAACTAGCTAACTATTTTTGGGATACACTATTGTCTTTTCATTTCCCCCTACACAGGGAAGTGACAGTAGGCATTACGTTCAGCTACAGAACACTGAAGCTGGTAGGGATGTTTGCCATCACCTGCTGGACCTTCCACTTGAAAAACTGTCTCTCTACATGTCTATCCTTCCACCCTCTACCTTTTCCCATTTCTCTGCTCATCATGATTCCATGTTAACTCATTCTCTGCCAGGGTCATTTCGGTCTGTGTGCTCCCAGTGCCAGGATTTTGAGCATATTTCCTGATCTTCCAGGACCCACAGAATATTCTGTGCTAGGAATAAAATTACACAACATATCTCACAATAAAGCAGAGACTCTCTTCTTACCCCTTGTAAAAAACTGAAACTCTACCATGTTTCCTTGTTTAGTTACAAGCAGTGGAAGTTAGCTTGTTTTCACTAAAAATGCCCTCCTTGGAACAGAAATATGAGAAAAAGAGGTTTTTAGTGAAGGACACCGTTTCAAGCAGAACTCTCTTTTGAGCCTTTTATTTTTTGCCTCAGTGACACATCAGACACATTATACAGTATTTGTTTTCCCAAATAAATAAATAAAACATAAAAAATAAGAGAATGTATTTGAGGGAGCTGTGTCGGTCCATCCCGCCCAGTGAGCGGCTACAGAGAGAGAGAGAGAGAGAGTCTGGCCCCTGGGGTTTCTTGACAGATGAGGCTTGGCCGCAGTATTTATCAAAGTATGATAAATATGTGCACAAAATCAAATAAATAATTTACTTTTACAGTTGCCATGTGGATTTTTAGCTTAGCTTGATAAAAGCATAAACAAATGGAACGAACCCTTATGTGGTCACACTCACACACTCTCTCTCTCTCACACACACACACACACACACACACACACACACACACACACACACACACACACACACACACACAGGAATAACGAGTGCTGTAACGTTACCTGCTGTCACGTTACCTCTCATAACTAACGTTAGCACAGAAGATCACACAATAGCTACGTTAGTGCTGTAAACTTTGAAATGTTTATGTGACACATGTTTCGCCTTGGTTGCTGGGGACGGGTGTGTGACGCGGTTTGACGCGTTTGACGTATCCATGTGATTCCCCCTCCCTTGAGTGTGACAGAGCTCTCCCTTGAGAGGGAGAGCTGGCAAGAGGAAACGTGAAGCGAGTCATGCCGGCGGCATAAGTTATAAACAATGCGTGACAATTATACTCGAATGTTGTGTGTGTGATCATTTCATCTCAAACGCGATACAAAAAATAGGCTACTTTTTACCATCGTCATCGCTCTCTCCAAGTGGCACCCATTTCTCCTCCTCCGATTCATCTGTGTCAGACGGATCAGAACGCTGTGAAGGGGAGCCTTCGTCGCCATGGCGCTCCGTCGTGGAGCAACAACAAAAACGCCGGCGTCTTCCTCGCCATCGTCGCCATCCGAGAACTCTGGGTCGGACTCTGTTTCGACCACAGGCTCCACCCATAAATACTAAACTAGCGGGTTCCTTTTATCAGTTTGACCTGAAACAATGTCACAGGCTGGGAAAGTGTCTGATGTAATGTAAACAGCCAAAACATGAAAGTACGTCCGAGTACGTCTTTGGCACAGAACGCCATTGTTAAAAGTACGTCCGGGTACGTCTTTGGCAGAGAATGAGTTAAAATGTGCAGTTCAATTATGAAGAGCGTGTTTAATGTCTATTTGGGTTCGACTATTGGAGCTGGCTTTAGCAGAGCAGCACTCCCAGCGAGATACGTAAGGCTCTGTGAAGTGACTTGAGCACAATTTTGGTGGGGGGGATTGAAAATAACTGCAATTACCTTTTAAATGGAGAGCTAACGCATTGTCCGCTACGTATACGTAGCATGAGTACTTTTCTTCCCCTCGTCCACAGCAATTTCTCTGTCGTCTTGACAACCATGCTGCTCATTAAGCAGAGTGATGGGAATGCCACTCCAAATCAAATCCATCCTCCTCTGTGTGCAATCAGGTATGGCAGAGTGGCACATACACCATCACTCTGACGCGTGGTGATGCCCTGCAAACACACGCACGCAAATCCATGAGGGCAGCTTACACAGCAATCAATCTGACTGAAAGTCTCACTTCATAGCACCTGTGCAGCATTCAGCTGTGGGCTATACATTTTTAGCATGAAAGTTTGACACAATCATCATTTAATCAGAACCTCTAGTTTAATCTTCCTGATATAGCCTACTCAGTTTCCTTTATCTTATAATAAGAGTGCAAAGTGTCTGTGTGCGGGTGACCTACAGACAGAGCCGGATTTCTATTTACTAGGAACTGAAGCATGCTTGATTCCTAGGGTGGACACTCTGGAGATGATGCGCCACTTGTCCTCTTCTCCCTACTTATACTCCCACCACTTCTTCTTCTGTGGTGTTTTATGGCAGGTGGCATCCTTTATGTTGCATTACCGCCTCCTTCTGGATTTATCCATGCACCGTTTCCCTACATTCTGCCGCTCGCTCCCTTCACACCGAGTGCTCGAGTGACAGGGGGTACAGGAGAATGGAGCATGGTCCAGAAGGTAATAGAGTAGGGAAATAGTGGATCAATCCAGAAGCAGGTGGCAATGCAACATAAAGGATGCCAACTGCCATGAAACACCACAGAAGAATGCTCGAGTGGCATCACTGGTGACATCGCCAATTCTATACATAAGTGATGTCATCAGTGATTTTACGATGAATTTGAGTCTGTCCGGGAGGCTTTGGAGACCACTGTGTGTGTTCCAGACCAGGGGCGGTTCAACTCCCATGGGTCCACACCACTAGTGGTTCACAGAAAGCTCTAAAAAAGAAAAGAAAAATGACTTTACAGTATAAGAACCGAAAAGACGACAAACAGAGGTGGGAGAAAGTGTAAAAAGGAGAAAAGCTGAGAGGCCGTGCTCCCTGTGTGACCCTGTGTGAGAGTGAAAAGAGGAGAGATGAGCGACAGACTGCTGAGTTGGGCTACGGCAGCACTTCACAACGCCCTTCCTTCACTGAGGGAGGGGGGGAGCGCCGAGGCTCTTTCAACGCCACACAAAGGGAAAGGGAGAGTGAAAGAGGGTGATAAAAAAAGAGGGAACGTTAAAAAAAAAACAGGCAGAGTTTTCTGTGTTTGGCATTCAGGTCAAAGACGGCCGATAGATCAGCCAATGGGAGAACATTTCCACCTCCCCCTCCAATCTACACTCGTATGCTTTAGTTGCTTCTCAGAGGGAGACGGACTGTTATCCCCTGCCAGCATGAAGTGTCTGAATAGCATTGGGAGTAAACTGAATAGACCAGAGTGTATGGAGAGGCAGACCCAGGCGCGCTAATACAGCCATTTGGATAACTGTGAACAAGTGATGAGAGGGTGATTTTGAGAGGCTTCATGGATCTTTTAACAAAATGCTTTAGCAGTTACAATGCTCTCTGGAACCAGGTCAGAGCTGGCCCTATGGAGCCCTATGGAGCGAGGCAAAGTACATTTGATGCACTTCAACTGCAGTCAATGTTAATGGTGTGTTCCACGTGTATTTTGTGTGCAGTCAGTGACCAATCAAGGAGTTACAAATCCATCCAAATAACAACAAAACTAAGGATGTAAACATACTGTGAATTTGAGGAAGATTGCCTTAAAAAACAGGGACACAAGAGAATTAAAGCGTGTAGAAAGAGATTTAAGGAGGAAATTACAAAACATAAAGCTGTTGTGTGGTGGGCTGCGCAGACAACAAATGTTAAAAAAATCGCCAATTAAAGTTTTTTTGTACTCTCGAGCAAAACAAGGAAGCCATTGAGAATTGGCGAGAAGAAAAATGTGGATCTAGCTGTCAAGGAAGTAAGTTGGAGTGTTCATCTTCCGTATATATGATCTTTGTGTGCAACACACGACCATGCATGCGACATAGAAGAACGGCAGGATTTTTTTTGGGGGGGGGGGGGGTTGTTTCCCCCGGAATGATGACGCGCTCCGCAGTGTCTCTATACCAAACACTTATGGAACACTATGAAGGAGATGAGTGGGCCGGCTGGCTGCCAACCAACCACTCTGAAAGCATTAGTGTCAGATAATGAGACACAGTTTGCAAATCAACTGAAAATGTTTTCCTCTAGGTTTGATAAAGGGAATAATTCAGATCATGTTGTTAACATCCTTAATTCAGTTGTCCATGTGCAGTCAGATAGAATTGATGTTTCTGTGTTTAGCAGGTGAGGAGCACTTTTACATATTTAAATCAGAGGAAGGCCACAGAACCAGAACCTCAGTGCATTTATTCTGAAAACATTTGCAGCTGTGCTTGCGCCTGTGTGGCAGCTATTTCTCAGTGTTGATACCAAGTCCACTGTTGTCTTTGTTAGGCACTGAAGATGACCCTAGTGTTCATCAGTGTACTAGTACAGCAGGAAGGAGTCGGAAGTAGCAAATTGCCACCATGCTGGTTCTTAAGGGGAAAAGGCTATGGGATTTTAGGATGGGGATTTTGGTTAAATGCATGAAATAAGGTCTGTGGTTAACAAAAGTTTATGGGAGTGGAAATTTGTGTTCAGTAAGTTAACATAATCTTCACAAACGAGGACCACTTTTATGACTTTGTAGTATTATTATTATTTGCTTTGTATTATTTCAATTGGCACACTCTCATGGATACATGTACATCATTTGAGGTTTGTTTATTAATTGGGGAACAAACACCGCAAAAACATCCCTTATCCGGCTACTTTTCCTATCTGGCTGGCTACTCAGAGGTTTGGGGAACTCCCTGATCTAAGAGTGCTATGCAGTATAGAGACACTGCATGAAATAGGCCACGCCCATCACGGGGGAAAAGCTCGGTTCCATTTCCACACACCAGCGTCATTTTCCTTGAATTAAACATAGCTAAAAGCTGTTGTGTGGTGGGCTGCGCAGACAACAAATGTAAAAAATCGCCAGTTAAAGTTTTTTTGTACTCCTGAGCAAAACAAGGAAGCCATTGAGAATTGGCGAGAAGAAAAATGTGGATCTTAGCTGTCAAGGAAGTAAGTTGGAGACTTGGAGTGTTCATCTTCCGTATATACAATCTTTTTGTGCAACACGCAACCATGCACGCGACATAGGAGAACGCCAGGATTGGAGGGGGGGGTTCTGTTTTCCCCCTTCTTGGGCGTGGCTTCTGAATGATGACGCGTTACGCAGTGTCTCTATGCAATCAGTGCAGAGTGCATGGTACAGCTGACTCTCAGCTCGACTGGTTAGACTGCTACATATCTGCTCAAAGATTGTGGGTCAAACGCTTGAGTCAAGTTTTCAAGCTGCGTAGACTGAAAGAATGTTGTCTCTGGCAGGTAATATTACGTCAGACTAGGCTTGCTTGGGCGATATCCCTCTCTCTTTCCCCCTCCCTCCCTCCCTCCCTCCCTCCCTCTCTCTCTCTCTCTCCAAATTGAGGGTGTGGTGTATAGCAGCTCATCTATCTGATGAGGTTGGCGGTTGCTCTTCTCCTCTCAGGGGAGAAAATGGGTACCATACATGTGCATTCCATCAAAGAGACCAGGATAAAAACATCAAATACGCCCAAAACTTGAACCACTCAAGGAGGTCTCAAAATACGGCGGAAGACATGATGCGCTCCTTTCATTGTCGACTCAAAATAGGACTGAGGAGATTATTTCAGCTACCACCGCACTCCACAGACCACCAGGCCTGCTATCACCCCACCACATGACTATTACAGGATACAGGACAGGGTCAGACTTCTTTATCAAATCCAGCTATTCTGAGTCTTGGTCAGAAGCACTCGATCTAAACCATAGAGCCAATAAGTAAAAAAAAAAAAAAAAAAAAAACGTTTTAATTATATAATCTACACTATGGGTTGTATATGGGGAAAAACCCTGAAAAACTATTGGGAATAGCTGTTTCAGTTATGTTAGCCTCTGTTTCACTTCCTTCCCCCATTCCCTCTTATAAGCAATTTTCTGTCATTACTTCAGCCCTCCTCTCCTTAGTAAGGCTGACATTGTTGAGTCAGTTTCCATGACTACGATCGGTGGGTGGTCCCAGTTTCACCGACAGGGGTATCCCCTAAAGCAGTGGTTCTCAACCTTTTTACAGCAAGTACCACCTCAGAAATGACCACCATATGGTACCCGGCCGACCCGTACCACAGGTTGAGAATGAGAACCACTGCCCTAAATAATCAGTCCTCTTCTATTTTCTAGATTCTTCCTTAGAAAGGTTCAACTTCCATTCGACATTCTTGCCGTTCCTCTTGTGCTGAGTAAGCACTTTACCTCCACTTGTTCAAGCCCATATCCCCTCCTCTCATAACAGAAGCAGGGCTGGTCTGGTTCACTTTGCACTCTAAGCTCCTCTCCCCCTGGGTCTTCTCCAACATCAACCTGAGGCTCTGCTGCCAGTTATTGCCCACACCATAGTTTTGTTGTGTCATGTCATGTATCTTTCTTGCATTGCTTGTTGGAATCATGGGCTCTAGTTTGACCTCCTTGGGTGACAGTCTGGTATCCATGTCACCTGGCACAACGTCAAAAAGCAGCAGTGTAAAGGACAATGGGACAAATGTACCGAAAACAGCTTTGACGTACAATGTTGTTTGTTTTCACTCTACTGGAGAAGACAGGGAAACCCTGGGGTGATGGTGTGTGTGTGTGTGTGTGTGTGTGTGTGTGTGTGTGTGTGTGTGTGTGTGTGCGTGCGTGTGTGTGCGTGCACACACACACAAGTGTGGGCGTGTTTGTGTCTTCTAATGTCGTCAATAATAAAAAAAAATGCAATTTTACATAAAAACAAACAATTCAGAGACAAGATAATCAATCGGGAACAAAAGGAGCGATCAGATATTCTAACTATGCTTTCAGAATATGGATAGAGTAAATGCTCTGTCAATGAGCATGAGAGTCAGGCAGTGAAGAGTAGAACGACTACAGACTCATTTCAGGTCTGCTTGTTGAAGCAAGCGGCGTAGCAGTAAGGCCTGATTCAGCAAACTGTTACATCCTCCTACACGCCCACCCCAACTGAGGATATCTGATGCCTCCATTCTCCTGTTACCGACATACCTACTGGCTACTTCCCCTCCTGCGAGCATTGCACCTCCTGGCCACTACAGGCCAGCTTTGCAATGGACTGTTTGTTACAGACTCAATGAAAGGCTAGGGTTCAAAACGCATGCATTTTCCTTGAGTGTGTAATGTGCATAATTATTAGGTCATTTTATGATAACCATAAAAACCATAAAAAGTCTGAACTTTGTACAGTTCTTGAGGCAGCAGCCCTACATTAACCCATTGATACCTGATGCAGCATTTGTGTGTGTATCCCTTTAAGACCGCGAACCGCGTGACGCGGTTCGCGGTCTTAAAGGGATACACACACAAATGAGGGATATACACGCAAATGCTGCATCAGGTATGAATGGGTTAAAAGACCTGGAAAGCACTGCACAGCAGAGGCCCCTCGAACCAACCCTTCTCAACACATGAGCACACAAGGGCACTTTTGTGAGAGCAAGTTCATGCTACTACTTCTGCTCATGAAATGTTTTGCTGTTTTCATCTCCCATCTGTAGAAGAAGCGGCGGCGGTGTCTGTGTTGACTTTAGCTTCTTATTCCTACAAGCCTTCCAACAGTCCTCTCACAGCCTCCGACAGCTCCCGCCCCGACCGCTCAATTCTGCATGTCAGGAGAAAGACACGCTGAATAAGCCCACAGGACAAACCCAACCTGGCTGTATGAATTCATCTGCCTAGATGATTCTACTACGTGATGCTTGAAGTGGGATCATGGAGACTGGACAACAGAGACTGGGAGAGGAAAAGGTCTAGGTGGTACGTATGTAAAAAAAAAAAGAAAAAAAGTAGTGCTTGAGGAGGGGGCCAAGAGGGTTCCCTCTCACACATCTGACTATCCATCAACGCAATCATCCACCTTCACATCTACCTGTGAATACCTCTGCAAGCAATGATGAACATGAACAGGCATTCATTTAATGAGGTCACATGGGAGGGAAAGTCTACAAACAAGCTGGATCTATTTTGTCTCTCCGTGTGTGTGTGTGCGTGTGTGTGTGTGTGTGTGTGTGTGTGTGTGTGTGCGCGTATGTGCGTGAAACAATTAGCAACCTTGTGGTGTATTCACTGTGAGCTTCATTATGTGTGAGAGGAGTGAGCAGTCAGCACCACTAGAGATGACCATGTAGAGATGATTTCTCCTGACAGTATGAGAATATATCAATTCAGCTAAAGGCATTTTGCAAACTACTTAATCTCACTGTGCACAGAAAAAAGAAAGAAACATTATACTATCAACTGAGGTTAGCTTGTGCAGAATATCCTGCAAAAAAGAACAAAGTGAATGTCTCTCTGAAACTCTGTCTCCCTCCCTTTCTTCTTCGCTAACAGAAAAAACTCTGTTGACTCTCTCCCATCTTGGGCTTCACCATGTCTTTGTATCTCCTGTTCCATGGGTCTTCCCTCCACTCCTCCCTCTGCTATGGTCCTGAATTATTCTCTTTGATCAGGTACAACAACCTTGTGGCTCCCCAGAGAGAATAGACTGATGGAGTGAAAGCAGTCGAGAAATACTGCTGGAAAGAAATGTACACCTGTTGGACGCCTTGTCCAACCCCACCAAAGTCCATTTCCTGGTGGTTAACTATTTGATAAGGGATGATTGTCTAAATTAATATTTTAAATAGTATCAGTGTGCCAAAAATTACACTGCTTACACTGAGCAGAAGTTTGCTCATAGAGACACTGCGGAGCGCGGCATCATTCAGAAACCTCGCCCAAAACGGGGGGAAACAAAAACTCCCCCCGTTCTCCCATTTTGCGTGCATTGTCGCGTGTTGCACACAAAGATCATATATACGGACGTTGAACACTCTAACTTACTTCCTTGACAGCTAGATCCACATTTTTCTTCTCGCCAATTGTCAATGGCTTCCTTGTTTTGCTCGGGAGTACAAAAAAAACTTAAATTTTAATTTTAACTTAATATTATAATATAATTTAATTTTAACTTTAATTTTACATTTGTTGTTTGCGCAGCCCACCACACACACAACAGCTTTTAGCTATGTTTAATTCAAGGAAAATGACGCTGGTGTGTGGGAGTGAATGGAGCGCTTTCCCCCGTGATGGGCGTGGCCTATTTCATGCAGTGTCTCTATGCTAGGCTTTTGTGTGGCTTTGATAATGACAGAACTGCTACCGAAAGCAGCTTTCTGAGGATGAGCACAAAACGATGTGAAAAGGAGCTTTGTGTTACATTGTTGTCATTTTTAATGACACTAAAGCCAAAAACATTGTTGTTACTCAGCTTGAACATCTAGCCTACACTCTGTTAAATATTGTAACTAGAAATATCGCATGCTTTGCATGCACTTTTCTAGCGTCGGGCGCTTCGCACATTGAGCAATTCTGCGCCGCCATGCCACGGAACCCCCCGGCCACCTTATTATAGTAGTACTAGTGACTAGTAAGATCAATGATCAATATGATCAATATTTTATAAAAAATGTGAATGTGATTTCTATGACCCATTCCTGTATCTGAGGTGTCTGAGGAACATGAGTATAGGCAGTCGTTACTCGTTACTGCTACCCTGCATGTATGACGCAGGTTTATTTGTTTATCTTATATAACTTGTGCTGTGTTGACCTGGGGAGACCTGTGTGGCATGTGTGAAAGGCAACAGGCCACGGCTCTGCCATGTAATCCATGGATGACTTGCATGTGAATTCTTGGGAGGCATATTTTTAATGTCAGCCGGATAAGAGACAGCGTGACACCTGTGTGTACTGTACTTGCCCTCTTTCACAGCATCAACACTGCTAGCCTTTGCCAGGCCTGTGGTGTGGGCATTAAAAAAAAAAAAAAAATCTACAGAGGTAATTCAGGCTCACAAAATGTAGAATGTTTATGGGAAAAGGAGAAAGAACTGAGAATGAGGGGAGGATTTGTTACTTTCGACACTGTTTCGATTTCCTTCTTGTGGCGCTTTTCAACCATAATAGTACCGCCGCCTCTACTCTATATGAAACAGTATGAACATTTCATATCACAATTTATAGTGACCAAAATTATCATGGTTATTAGGTATTCAAATGTATTGTTCAAATGTGCTGAACATTTTCAAAAAGTACTGATACACTCACTGAAATCATTTCACCAAGCTTTATATTGAAAACTCAGACCCAGAGACTGTTGCTAACTTCGGTTGATGGACAGTATTTACTGTTTTTCAAAGCGCAGTAATCAAACACGTGTTTAATGATAATTAAAGTGTGTTAGAACACGGCTCTCTCGAATACTCGATTCTGATTGGTCAATCAACAATATTCACCGGTCATTATTTCTCGACAACCGACCGCTGCTCTGCCACACCTGGATTAATCAGTTGGTAAGAGCATTTTGTCCGCAGACACTACTAATTAGGCCAACCAGTTGCAGCTGTGGTGTCTTGTGTGCCAATTACGAATGAAACCGCTTTGTGTTGAAAACGCTATTAAAAAATCTATTTGAATAATTATTTTGGTCAGATTATTGAATGATTTAGTTGTAGGCCGTGTTCTAAGCGGGATAATGTATACTGAGCCGGTGATTACTGGAAATAATGACCTTCAGGTGAATATTAAGCCCTCCGCTGCGCGTCGGGCTAAATCATTCACCTGTCGGTCATTATTTCCACAGTAATCACCGGCTCAGTATACATTATCCCTTACTTATGGTAATAGCGGCATGAATTTGATCGCAGTTGGGATACACTGCACAAATTATACTATAGTTAGGTGTATATATGTGTTTAGTGCACGATAGTTAAAGCATTAACATGTTTCAAGATCATGATTTTTCTTTTCAACTTTCTAGTGTTGAATATTCAGCCTGTTATTCATCTGGTGTTAACTGCCAAAATTCCAATGCCAAGTCCAACCAAGGAATGTAGGTCAACACCTGGCCAAATGGTCAGTATGGATACAAGAAGTGTGTGTTTTCTGACGCCTCTAAATCATGTTTGCAGCCTTGAGGGTTTTTTGCCCTTCGGCTGTTGGAGTCAATTCAAGGCGGTGAACAAAAGGTGGCAGATGGGCCATCTGGGCTCTGTTCCACCGCTGTGGTCTCTGACCTGATCAGTGTGTTTACTGCCTTCACCACACTTTGAAACAACTCAATACTTCTCACTTTCTGAGCTCTCCTCTTCCTCTTATGGCTTTCTGTATGGTTGAATTCCATAGCTTGACTGTTTACTCCACACTAGGGATGGGCATTTCTAGCAAAAACACTATTCGAAATTCGCTGGCCAAAGTCGACTTTTAATCGAAATTCGAAAATAAAATAAAAATGTAAAAAAAATTAAAAATGTAATTTTATTTTTATTTTTTTATTTTATTTTGTGAGTTAAATGTTGCATTGTCTCCCCTGATTCTAAGTATAGTCGAATCGCTTGGTTTGAGCAAGTAAAACAATTTTTATAAGCATTTTAAGCAAGGTTTATGGAAAAATGAATGGCGGATGAAATCCCATGAAGAGGGAGAGGTTGCTTATAAAAATTGTTTTACTTGCTCAAACCAAGCAATTCGACTATACTTAGAATCAGGGGAGACAATGCAACATTTCACTCACATTTTTTTTTTTTTTTTTTTTTTCAATAAACGAATTTCGACTTTCAATAATAAAAGTCGACCTTGATAATAACAACGATTATTCGAAAATTCGAAATTCGATGCCCATCCCTACTCCTCCAACGGCACTGTGGTGATTCAGTGTGGCCTCTGTCTAGGATGGTGTTTAGTGTGGCCTCTGCCTAGGATGGTGTTTAGTGTGGCCTCTGCTTAGGATGGTGTTTAGTGTGGCCTCTGTCTTAGGATGGTGTTTAGTGTGGCCTCTGTCTTAGGATGGTGTTTAGTGTGGCCTCTGTCTTAGGATGGTGTTTAGTGTGGCCTCTGTCTTAGGATGGTGTTTAGTGTGGCCTCTGCCTAGGATGGTGTTTAGTGTGGCCTCTGCTTAGGATGGTGTTTAGTGTGGCCTCTGTCTTAGGATGGTGTTTAGTGTGGCCTCTGCTTAGGATGGTGTTTAGTGTGGCCTCTGTCTTAGGATGGTGTTTAGTGTGGCCTCTGCCTAGGATGG